>NW_015090880.1:7142259-7267382 GCF_001431845.1 Calidris pugnax
CCAGGTTGCTCAAAGCCTCATCCAGCCTGGCCTTGAACACCTCCAGGGATGGGGCATCCACAGCTTCTCTGGGCAACCTGTTCCAATGCCTAACCACTCCCACAGTGAAAAATTTGCTCCTAGTATCTACTCTAAATTTACCTTCTTCCAGTTTGAAGCGATTACCCCTCATCCTATCACTATACGTTCTTGTAAAAAGTCCCTCTCCAGCTTTCTCGTAGGCCCCACACACAGGCCCTCACTCCGGCGTCCTCTTACCCCACACCTCTGACCCCATCCCCCGCAGACACCTACCGTGCGCCCTCCTCTGCTACCGCCTCCCCCATCCGCACGGGAGACCCCACACTGCAGGCCCCTCATCCAAGCACCCCGCCCGCCAGGGCCCACTCCCCCCTCAGAATCACCCTTCAGCCCAGGGGCCCCAAGCACCCCTCCCTCACAGAGTGCCCCCCATGGACAACCCTCCCCGACACCCCTCCGCAGAGAGGCGCCGACCCCCCTCCTCTACGTCCCCCCCCCCCACAGACACCCCTCAACACACAGGCCCCGACACCCCTCCTCAGTAGCGACCCCTCTCCGGGCCGCCCCCACCCCACAGGCCGCTCCCTCCCTTCAGCCCCTTCCCCAGTCCCGGTGGCCCGGCCGCACCAACCTCCTAGCGCTGCCATTCTCGGGGCCCCGCTCCGGCAGCGGGAGAGGGGGGCGGCCCGAAAGGAAACGTCACCGGCACTGCTTCCCCTGCGCCGCTCCCTCTCCTCAGCCCGCTTACTCCCGCGGAAGCCAACCCCGCTCCTGGCACCCACCAACATGGACCACGCCAATTGGCCCCTGGCCCCGATGCGTGCCGGGAAATGTAGTTCCGGAGGCCGGGGAATGCTGGGAGCCGTATTGCCTCCCTGGCGCTCTGCCTGGGAGTTGTAGTTTTCAGGAGGCGGCCCGGGGGGGCGGACTCTGCCCGTCGCGTAGCAACGGGGAGGCGGGCGCTGGAGGGCGGAGCCGCCATTTTGGGGCCCTCAGGCAGGGGCGTGCGGGCCGCCCGCAGCACCTTGGCCCTGAGCGGCCTCCTCTCCAGCAACACTCCGCAGAAATGGCCTGTCTGCATAAATAAATCCTTTAATCAAGCGTTATGCTGCCACTCTCCTGGCCTCACTGACCCGCACCTCCTGGGGCAAAGCCTCCTGAAGGGGAGTGGAGGTGTCACCCTGAAGATGTCTGCCCGGCAGGCCAGGGAGAGCAGAGGCCATGGCCGCTGCTGGAAAACCAGCGTAAAAAGAAGGCTGCTTCTATCCTAATGCTGCAAAGACATGGTCAGGGAGAGGGCAGTGTCTGACTACAATGCCCAGAGCTGAAAAAAGCTGAATTGACCTTTAGTGAAAAAGGTATAATCAGCTGGTTAGTCTGAAAGCTTATCACGCTGGGAGCCTTTTTTATTTTTCCACGCTGCCAGCACGCCGTGGCCAGCCCAGTCAGCCATCCCAGTGCCACAGAGAGAGTGGGAGAATGACTGCAGCGGGCAAGCAGCCATTTCGTGGCCAGTGACCTTTAATCCCACCAAGTAGGGTTCTTTCTCCATCCTACAGATGAGGTGGCTGATAGTCACCGGCTTTTCCAGTTTCCAGCAGCAACTAGCCACTGGTTTCATTCTTGGTGACTGAGTCATCAGGAGTTTGCTGTGGAAGAGTTAGTTTTTTGTTTGTTTGTTCTTTCTTCTTTGTACCACGCTATTAATAAGAATTATCAAATAATGGAAGCATTCCGAAGTCCAGTATACGTTTCTGGGTTTAGTCAAGATGGGTTTAATACAACTTTGCAGCTTTTAGCTGAGAAGTTTTTTTTGAGGAAGAAAAAACACAAACAAAACCAATTTAAATATTTTAAAAATGCATCTCAGAAATAACGTAGCGTGAGTACATTACCAGTGCTCTTAAGCAGATGAATTTAAAGGCAAGGATAGTACCACTCGGTGCCATCCCACTGCTGCTTTACGTTGTTTTGCTTTCACTTGCAAGGCACAGCTTTCCCCTGGTTTGACAATTACCAGTGGTGTGCAGGCTGCTGTCGATAATAACGCTGCACAACACAGGAATGATAGAGACGCTGATGAAAGAGGTGTAAAAGAAAATAGAACTTCACGTCTGCAAATCGATTCTGCAGTTTTCCAATTTCCCTGTTGGGCAGTGGCACGGCCTGTGAAATTGTCCCTAGAAATATAAAACGAAGGGAAGGAGAATACCTCCACTCTTACCTTTTAGCAAATGACATTGCCTGATACAGTTCATTTCCTTTGGTGTGGACTGGGCCGGGCTGGATCGGCATTCAAAATGCAGAAGCGAAATGGAGAATGTTTTTGAAATATAGATACCGCATTGAGCCAGTACTTTGGAGCACAAGCTGTTCTTGAAATAGCTTACCTGGGTATGGGTTTTGGTGAAGCAAATAAATTGCCACACAAACAGGTTTAAATATTCTTTAAGAGGCATTGATCTCAGGACTTTCTCTTAGTCTGAAGTCTTTCTCAAGTGTAATACGCCATCACCCACTCTCCTCTCTGGAAACCTTCATTAGCACTCCCTAGCACTTAAAAGATTTATCACAGTGAAGCGCTACCATGGAAGTCCAGGGACCTGGCTTTTCCACCCAGCTCTCCGTAGTATTTGCTGGATCTCTCAGGTGCAAAAAGAGAAGCATGTTGCCTGTGCAGGTTGCTCTGAAATCCATGGCAGTCACCCAGTGTGTTAAAGCTATGGCATTTGCATTACACACAAACATTAGAACCGGGTTTTTTTTTGTTTTTTTCTTTTTTTTCAGAAATGACAAGGTGCTTAATGAGTTCCAGCTCCCTTTTCTTCTGCTGCATCCTTTTCTTCTTCTGTCGTTGTTTCGCCTGGGAAGTGATGCAGGCCCAGTGTTTGAGTGTAGAACTAGAAAACAGAAAATTGGGTTCTTGGCTTGGTGCTAAAACTAATTTATTGCACGCTGTTGATCAAATAAGTTGATTTCATGGATTTTGGCTTCCCAGGAGACACTGGGGAGTTGTGAAGCCCTTAGAGACATATTGATGTAAATTCTTTGATCAATATTATAATAATTTTTGGTAGGGTGGCTTTATTGGGGTTTGTTTTGTTTTGTTTTGTTTTTAATCCTTTTGGTCAGAAATGAAACTGATGACACCATGTTAAGATTTCACAAGAATCCGGAATGTCCTGGTTATTGAGGGATGCTTTCATTTATGCTTTAATTTCACACCTAATTTATCATTCCTGCAGATACAGCTTGAAAACATACAGCTGAAAACACTCGGTGGATAAAGTGGTTTTTTCCCCATTTGATATTCCAGAGGTTCAAAAATAAAGACGAAATAATATCAACTGAGAAGGAACACAGAGTCCTTATCTATCTTTTGTAAATGATTAGAAATGTCCCCCTTATGAACTCAGAACTGGCACTGCTTGCTCTGGGATTCTTGCCTTCAGAATAAAGAATGTCTTTGTCATGAGCCCAAGCAAGGAAGGAGGGGAAGGAAAAAGTTTCAGGAGAAAATTAATAAAATACACACTTTTTTAGATATTTGAGAACTTGGAAGATACCAGAAAATAAAAAAAGTTTGACCAAACAATGAAGTTATTGAAAGCATTTCCCTTCTTTGTTACAGCTGCAGAACAAGTTAATTAGAAAACTGTTGTTCATCTACCTGCAGTACAGGCACCAAGAGCAGCATATGTTTTGTAAATTGTTGGTTTGGGTCATCTGGTAGGGAACTGCCCCAACCATCCCCAGTGCTCCGGCTGCACCAGAGAGGTTGCACGGAACACTTCTGGAGGATCCAGCTCTTGCCACACAGCATTAGGTATGACTTTTCATGTTTTCTCCTGCCAGCGAAAGGAAGGTAGTAAATGCAACTGGACCAAAATGTAAAGAAATATATGAATAGGGCGTTGTTCAAGCAGCTTCAAAAGGGAACAATTTTTTTATCCGTGTGAATATTTCCATTTTTTATATCGCGTTTAGTCTAAAATTGTAGGAAGAGGTAGGTCGCTGAACCCTTTTTTCCTTTTTTCCTTGCCCCTTCCCTATGTGTTTTTTTTCCCCTGAAAAGTGGAGAGCATCGTGAAAGGATCGACCAACCTGCCCCCGCACACACCACACAGTCCAAACAAAGGAAAGTAAGGTTTGCAGAAACTTGGCAAGACTTTTCAGTTCACAGCAACATTTTGAATGGTCACTTTTTTCATTAATCTCTTGAGTTCAAAAAAAAAAAAAAAAGCATTACTTTCCAGTGAAATTGTTTAACTCTAAAATTTAAATGCAATACTGGTAAAAAAATAATATTTCTGCTGTCTCCCAAATATGTCTCAATTACTAATATTTACAATTTTTCGGTTATTTGTATGTGTTAATTTGTCCTGTGAATCTATGAATAGTTGTATCAGCCGATACAACCGCACTCCGAAAACACCACATATTTTAATTGGAAAAATCTTGATACTCACTGTGAAACAATCTAACCTTGAAAAACAATCTTTTTACCAGTTTGTCTTTAATGCATAAAACACTGCTCATTTTCTGCCATTCTGTCACCAAGGGGCACATTAATTTAGTTGCACAATAATTTAATACATCGATATATTGATTGAAGCGGAGAGGTTTTTGTTTAGCGGTTCCAAGAAATCGCGCGTTTCTTGCAGAATCTTTAAAAAGACAGTTCTGGCGGCAGTTTAAGTAGGGGGAATTGCGGATCATTAGGGGAAAGTTGCCCTTCAAAGCCAATCGATCCGGCCATACTGAGCACAGTGGGCGTCACATCAGAAGAGAGGGAAGACCGGCAGGGGGCAATTAATGGGGCAGATATTGGAGTGCCTTTTCTGATTACCCCATACCGCACAGTGGATTCGGCCTTGCTGAGACAGGCTGGTAGAAACAAGAACCCTGATGAGATATGGCTCTGCTAATGTCAAGAAGTGCCACTTCCTAGCAGCGGGAGCAACTTTATTGAAACCATCTGTTGTTTGGGAAGACACATGTGCGCGCACACACACACACACGTATTTCCTCCTCCCAAAGTGTCTAACCTTTCTCGTAAGGCTGACTGAAATCGCACAGCTAATCCTTCCTTAATCTGGGAATGACAGGCTCTGCTGTTTACGGCAGGTTCCAGCAGCTACTGAAGAGCTGGGTGACTGGCGTTGTTTCGGTGATGTGACAGTGGTGTATTCTGGAGCAGTCACTTTAGAACAAAATACCTGTTCATCCGTCGCCAATGTAAAGTTTCGCAAGAGCAATCTGTGATTACAAGGAGCCCCACAGAGGAGGTTTGGGCACCCACCCAGAGACGAGGGATCCATACTCTGCTGGATCTGCTCTGCACGGGGGACAGAAAGAGGAGATTCAGTGAGTTTGGCTCCAGTGAAACCTCATTTATCAGCAGGTATAACCCAAGAGCGATCTCAAAGGGAACAGCCCTGGTTGGGTTACAGCAGACTGAGAGTATGAGCCTTATTCCAGTTTGTCAAGTCTCTAACCGTATTTTTATGATGATCCCTCCTTGACGTGCCAGGACCCTTAAGCTTCTTGTGGCTACATTAAAGGTGTGCATCAGAGTCCCAGTTGCCAATAGAAAACGTGGTACTACCATATTCACTGGAACTGAATTAACCTCTGAATAGCCTCTTTGCAGCTAAAGTATTTCCATTGGTATTTCGTGCACATCTCTGCATGTTTAATTTCTTATTCCTAAAAGCTATGTTTAAAAGCATGGCTTAAAAAAATAACTGGCTTCCCAACTATTTGGAACAAACATTGCACATCGAACCTGGAGTCTCTGATATCCCTCTTTCTTGCCAGCAAACGTGACCCGTTTCCCCCAGGCTTCTTGGCCATTCTGTAAAACAAACCACACACAAAGGGGAAATATATCCCTTCTAGAGCAGGAAGAGGTGTATTTCTAACCTTGTGTCCACCAGTGGATTTCAGCAAGTAGTTTAATCTTATACTCGTGTTACTTTCATAATTCAAAAGGCCTGTTGCTTAAGAAAAAAAAACAAAGTATCAGACATCTAACTTTCAATGGCTATTTCTGAGTCAATACTATCTGACAAGAAGATAGTGTGCTGTTATAGACCTATTCACTGTATGCAGAAAGTTAACAACCATGAACAATCTTAACATCCTTGAGAGAGTAATGGATAGCATGAATATTTTTATAAGTGATCCTATATTTGCTTTTTTGTACAGAAGTAAGCGGTTTAATGTGGTACCAGGGTTTTTCTTTTAAGTAATAGGCTGCAATACAGAAGTCTCATTACCTGAGACTTGACCCACCCATTACCATTTACTTGACCCACCCAAATTCAATTGCATAATTTATATCCTCTGGATTCAGTTTGGAATATTTGACTGTTTATGAAAACTTCAGTTTACATATTCCTTGGCACTGGCAATTTTTATTTTCCATTTGTGGCTTTAGATCGTTTTCTTATCATGATCAATAACTTTATTATTGAATGGAGGAACACTAAGGTGAGGTCTAGAGAGAATGCATAGTCTGCTATTGGCTGTAAAAAGTGCATTTAATGGTTATGTATTAAAAAGAATGAAAGTTATTTCCTCTAAAATCTCAGTGTAACAGAATAAATCAGATAACTGGAAGTCAGACAACAGGTGGATTCTTAGAAATTATTTGCAAATACCATGTTAGAATATACAAAGAGGAAGATGACTCATTCTGGAATCTAAAGCAGTAAAGTGGACCACAAGGTTTTCCCCCATGTGACCCCCACCCTCCCTCAAATAAGGTCATTCAGGCTTTGCAAACTAATTCTTTTGCCAAGTAAGACCGTCTAACTGCAGTCACTTGGGTTTATTCTGGCCCAAAGAGATTCTTTCAGCAGTGAAGCTGCAGTGATGCCAGCTCTAATACAGACCAGGCACCCCATTTAGGCTCCAAAAACATCAGCGATTAAGCAGCTCTTGAGTCCCTGGGCGAGTGAAGTTTTCACTCATGGGACTGTCCCTGCACGTCCTGCTGTGGTGCCTCCGAAGCGCAGCAACCCTTCCAAACTGAATTCTTTTTAGGATCATCATTTCTGCTCTAAGAAGTCTGTCTTGGTGATATATGGGAAATAATTGCCAGTTTAAAAGGCTGTTTTGAGAACTGCCTTTTTGAAAATCCTGACACATGGTGCGGCTTTAAAGCCTGGAACTGTGTTCCTTATACAAAAGGCCTTGAACTCTCTCTGGGCAGACGGCTTTCATATCCTCTAAGCTCACGTATTTCATGGTAATAAGCTGTGGGATTTAACTGTGCTGAGACAACATGCCTGCTCTTTAACCTAGTAGAGTAACGAAGAGCTTTCCAAGCAAAAATAGTTAAGATAAAGTGATACATGGAGTTAGCAGGGCACCTTTTTTTTTTTTTGTATTGGGTGGGAAGGGGAACAGTTTCTAAAACTTCAAACCTGACCTTTTAAAAATTACAGTGAATATCACTGTATCTTAACTAGTGAATTTTCCTAGGCTTGTTTGATGACTAGGTGATAAAGTGACATACAAATAAAACTAGATGTTCATATGTCAATACCTGTATTGTCCTGCCATAAGATTCATTCATATTTAAACTTAATTCTTTGGTCTGTTACACCAATGAAAGAACAACCAAAGGCCACAATGGAGTTGAAATACCAGGATTCATATTTATCAGGTTCAAGATGGGACCACACCATGCTGAAATGCAGAGTTTTCCAGCTGTTGTGCCCCCCAGCCCCTTGTTCTGCATTCAGCGCTCATTTGAGCCTCACACAATTGTTTCTGTTTCAACCATACAAGTTTTTGCTCTCAGCCTTCCTTTGGGGGAAGTGAGAAATAAATGAGAGGTCAACAAATTGGGATTAGCTACATCTTGGAGAGATGATCGCTTTCACTTACTGGGGCAGCTCATGGTAAAAGACACTGGGAAAAATCCATCAATTGAGTAAAAAAGGAACTGCAAGATCTGCCAAGAGACTGCATGGCCCATGAGCCGAGACAATGATCTGACACACAGGGGAAGCTCTGCTTTTGAGGCCACATCTCAAATGACCTGTGGAAATTTAAGTAGCTCTTTGGTGCTAGGTCAGATGCTCAACTG
The DNA here is from genome assembly GCF_001431845.1 of Calidris pugnax. Lineage (NCBI taxonomy): Eukaryota > Metazoa > Chordata > Aves > Charadriiformes > Scolopacidae > Calidris > Calidris pugnax. Next base: position 7,150,382 of record NW_015090880.1, read on the forward strand.
AAGAAGTCTTACCTCCTTAATTGGGATTCTGGTGCCTTTTGGATGGAGCATCTCTCCTGTGAGGACAGGCTGAGGAAGTTGGGCTTATTCAGCCTGGAGGGGAGAAGGCTCCGGGGAGACCTTATAGCAGCCTTTCAGTACTGTTGCGGTAAGACAAGGAGTGATGGTTTTAAAGTAAAAGGTAGATTTAAACTAGATATAAAGAAGAAATTTTGAACAATGAGGGTGGTGAAACACTGGCAGAGGTTGCCAGAGGAGGCAGTAGATGCCTCATCCCTGGAAACATTCAAGGCCAGGTTGGATGGGGCTCTGAGCAACCTGATATAGTTGAAGATGCCCCTGCTCATTGCAGGAGAGATTGGACTAGATGACGTTTAAAGGTCCCTTCCAACCCAGACTATCATATAATTCTATGATTTTTTTTGTTTCATGGATAATTGGTATTACATTAAGTGCTTCTTTGCATAGCACATGCCCAGCAAAGCACAGAAGCCTTTCCCTGCCTCGCCCCAGTACAAGGCATTCAACACACACACAGGGAAAAGGCAGCCTGACCTAAGGGCCAGATTCACTATTTGTTTTCCACCCTTTGAATGTGCTCACCATGGACCAGTACCATTTGGTGTCCTCCACCTGCTGGGAAGTGGCCCATCACTGCTGCTGACCCAAACTGGAAAGCAAAGCTTGTCAGCAACACAAGGAGCACGGGAGTTGAAGGGCAGAGAAAATTAATTGGGACATTCATTCCTTTCCAGATTCAGCATGCTTGCTCATCATAGACATGAAGAACACTCAGAGCTCAGTTCCTTTACTAGTCATAGCAATAGTATGAATGCTAAAAGGGAAAGTAATTTTAATGTCACTTTCTTCTTGAAGAGACGGTTCTCCTTTCTAGCACTGTGCAGGCAAGATCTCAGGGTAGTCACTTTTATTCACCATTCTTTTTCCATTTCAAATGAGGGGAAATTAAAAATTTTCCTTTATTTCCCAAAGAAAATGCAAGTGCTGTTTGGGGACCTGGTAAGACAATTATGCACCATTTTTAGCAGCGAGCATATCCACTCGTTTCAGCTAAAAAATTCAAATCTTTACCAATAAGGATTTTATAAATTCAGATGGATCTAAATAAAGATTCCTCTTTTTATCGTTAAAAAAATTTAAACCCAGTTCTATCATAGTCAATATAAATGCCCCTTTGAGGCAAAGGGAATGCTGGGAGAAGATTCTCAATGAGCCAGAGTGCTGGAGAGGAAACTCAGGGGCAGAACTTAACTCTTTCCGTAACAGAAATATCAACAGTTGGGAAAGCAAAAGCATGGATTTGGTGAGGTTGGCTCCTGTCTGCTAATGGGAATAGTTTTTTGTAGCTTCCTGAATTTATATACAGACTATTAATTGCAGCATTACAGCTTTCCTGTCAGGTGTAATGAACCAAAACATAAGCACATTAAACATAACATACGTCATTTAGACATATATGTAATACACTATGTATTGTACATACTTTGCCTCAAATATATGGGTCTGGTACTCAGCTAAATAGAGGTGGACCTGGAATTAGATACAACACACATCCTTAAGCGTAGGGCATCTGTTTCTTTTAATATATTAAAAACCTTACCTTTCAGACAGAGGCCGGGCTTGGCTCCCCCTCTCATTGTTCTTCTCTGTCTAAAGCTGAACTGTGGGATTAGTTCCACTCTCTGCATTCAATGCATAGCTAAGCTTACCTGATGCGACTCGAGGACAGCTACTCAGCAGGGAGGTTTGAAACCTAATAGTGGAACAGAGAAAGTCCCCAGCGACTACGGCGCACCAGCGTGTGAAAGCTGGAGCTGTCATTTCCACCGCATGTCGATGTGGGAGCTGTGGACTGGCTCTTGGCAACCACGCACCATAGGATGAGCTGCAGTTCCAGGAGAAGAGGCTTGAACAGCATCAATAAGGGAAGGAAGAGAAACTCCGTGCCAGCATTTGGGGAAATTAGCTTGGTTGGAAAGTTTGCATTGCAAAGTTCGGGATTTAACGCAGCAGTCTCTTTCAAAATCTGTATGTTTTTCCAAGAGCATCCTTGTTTTGCTTCTTAAATGTTACGGCATAGCAAGGAAAAGAAAAGCAGCAGCAGTGACAGGAAGGAGATAAGCCAACTCTAAGTGCCAGAGGAAGCTGTGAATGTCACACCACAGTGCTGCACTCAAACAGCTGCGGCCATGTACTGACTTCTGTCACCCCATCCCTGCCAGATCACACCTGGTGTGTCAGAGGAGGATTCAGAGTGAAAGAAAGAACATGGAAAATAAAGGGAAAACACGGAACAGTGGAGAGCAGAGATGCCTTGCAGAGACAGGGGATTTGTTTCCTGCAGCAGTGATCTCACTCCAGCCTCTCCCTCACCAAACATGTCCATAGAGCTCCCTGCACACACCAGCATTTCTCTGTTAAATCTGCCAGCACGACAGCCCAAACAGGCTCCCCTTCAGTGACATCCTCGTGCCAACAGGACCTGGCTGCTGTTTCATGCCAGTGATTTTTAGTTTACTCAGACACAAAGGGCTGGTGTGGATCAACAAACAGTCAGAAGAGCTGTGTCACTGATTTAGTGGCCTCTTGGGCAGAAGGAGGTCCCAGCCAAGGTGGCAGATTGGTTTCGGTGGGCTGCCTCCTATTGTCATCTCATCAGCTAGTGGTGTTGCAAACCCACTGATTTTTTTGAGTGGAAAAAAACAAAACCCAACAACAAATGCTACTTTGCATCACCCCAAGATGGAAGCAAAGAAAATACACCTCCGGCCTTGGATTTGCCAAGGTTGGCATTCCTTTCCCACTCTGCTCTGAGCTAGACCTTTGGCTTTTACCTCCGTCGTGTTGATTTTGAGGCTAAGTATTTCTGAACTGCAGCTGTGCAGCTCAGGAGCCCTAACGGAGCTTTGCTGTTTTACACCAGTGGAGCATCCTATCTTGAAGGCAAAGCTCAGGAGAACTCCAGCATATAAATGAATAGAGTCCAATTTCCAACCAACAATACTCATTTCAAGGCCAGGATCTTTCAAACTCCCCGTGCTGCCACGCATTACCTGCCAAACCTTCCTACGCTTGCGGCCTGGAACAATACCAGAAGAGTTGATTAGAGTTAGTCAGTAAATAACACAGGATGAAAACAAATTAGGTAGTAAAAGGACTCTTGAGAAATTAGGAAAAAAGCTCTATAGCCTTTCAACTTATTCATGATTTACTAGAAAGTTGTATAATGTAGCAGGCCTAAGAGCTAAAACGCTTCTAAGGCCAGAATATCCCAATTTGAATAGCTAAGTTGTGTACTGAAAGCCTGGGGAACTGTTTAAAGTAAGCTAAAAAGAAAACCGACACTCCCGCTTCCCCCCGCCTCAAACCTTTGATTAAAAAAGCAACAAAAATGCTAATCTTCTGTGGTTAAGCAGAAAGGCTTAGAATGTGGCTAACAAACAACATGAATTATTCAGGGACAAGGTTACTGCTATTCTACACACATCGCTCCAGAACGTGAGTGCAAAGCCACACAAGCACAATAATTTCTACGGGTGTTACAGTGATAAAATAGATTCAGATAACTGCCATTAATTGCATCAACATAATATAGCCTTTCTGGATGTTTAAGGATCCATAACAGACTCTATAAAAATGGGGGCCTCATCCCAACCTAAACAGGACAGCTTTGACATGTTATACAACTCCAGTGGGAAAAATACTACCTTGTGTTGAATAGCTATGGTCAGAATCAGCCCCATTCCTCAATCTGATACTGGGCAAGCATCCAGGAAGGTTGAAGATCAACAATCAGATGAACCCATTTCAAGTTTCCAGGCTCATAATCATTGCCATCTTTCCTAAATCCAGAAGAAAGCTTGTCTCCTTGCAGGCTGAATTTGTACGTGTATCTATGGACAGACACATTTCTTTAGCAAGAAAAGGGAAGGAGGAACAGAGTGACCAGAGCGTTTGTCCAGATCTCAGACCACAGAAAGGAACACATTAAACTCCCCACATTTTTGGGAGGAAAGAAGGAATTAGCAGCCTCCATCAGCCTAATCCTCGACTCAGCTCCCAGAACAGGCAGCTTGGGGTGTTGCTGAGAGGCACTGGGGTGCCTTTGGCTGTCCTGTATCTATCTTTGCCATGTACCTGCAGGTCCCCTGCTACTGTCCTGTAAACCCCTTGGCTTGGTGGGTACTTTGCCATGTCCCCTGCTACTGTCCTGTAAACCCCTTGGCTTGGTGGGCCGTTTGCTGCCCTGCAGAGCTCATTGAGGAAAGCAGCTGTGGCCTGATGGGGGGAATCAGGGTAAGGGACACATTAATAAGCTTTTCTAAGGTGGTTGCACACAACCCAGCAGCTCTGAAGCACAAAGAGAGCAGGGCAGCAAGTCCTTGAAAGTGTCTCTACCAAGCACCTCCAGAACCAGGGGCTATAGCAGCCTGGTTCCATCTGGCTGTAAATCAGCACCCTCAGAAACAACCACAGAGATTTCAATACACATTAGTAGCTCTGCAGAGGACCAGTGTTTACCCCAACACACATAAAACAGTCCCAGAACTTACCTTAACTTTGGGATCCACAGAATGCTGCAATGCCTGCAGTCCTGCTAAGGATCCCCCAGGCCCAGAAAGCCCCTTTATTGCCACTGGTATCTACACAGCTGTGATTATCATCTCAAGGGAGACAACCAGGTGCCGGTCTTAAGGGGAAAATCACCTGATGCTGCAAGACAGCAGAATGAATGATCAAGAAGCCGATGTTGTAGCAAACAGCAATGCTGTTAATTGCACAGCTGTCTGCAATGATTTGGTTTCTGTCAGTGAGTTTTGGGTGGGGATGAAAAGTAGAAAAACAGTCACAGAGAAGCTCAGTTCCCAAAAAAAAAAATAGGTAAAGCTTCCAATTAAACACATAGCAGTCAAGTTAAAATTATAGGTGACAATTACTGTAACTTGATTAGGCACAATAGCAAATTCACTTCCCTAAATCACTTTCACAACTCTCCTAGGAGGTCTGAAAGATGTAGTATATGAGGTTCATTTAATTTCTAATGTAGTAATTATCACTACTGAATAAAAAAAAAAAATAGCGGTGACAGACCCAGGAAATAAATTTAGCACTTGAGGTTTTAATAAAATTTTTATGTGCAACCCCGTTGGTTAGAAATTGTTTAATCAATCTTATCTGGTTCACAGACTTTCTGCTGAGCTTTTGCTTCATGTTATTGCAAGGCAATATGCTGCAGCACCTTCTTAGCATCCCAAGTTGCAAAGCCTAAACACTACTGCTATCCAAAGCCAGGGGAAGTTCCCGTTTCAGTTGTGAACACGCTGTTTTGTTTGCGTGCTGCCCGTTGTTTTCAGGTTGTGCAGCCACTCGTAAGTGCTGGTGACTCAAGAGCAGGGTCCAGCCCGTTCTGCCTCGCTGCCCTAACGGGGTCTCTGCTCTACGTGGTGGCTTATTTCTATGGCAGAGGGAGCTCTAGGGAGCTTAGTCAGGTGTTCAAGAGAATAGTGTGTAGGAGACACTGCTGGCCCTTTCTGAAGGAGCTTCATGTAACGCTTCGAGGGGTATCCATCCCAGCTTCTCCTGGCCCATCCAGGCTCATCCCGGATGCGATGGGCACACCTGGAGGCCAGTCCAGTGGTTTGCTCAGAGGAAGTGGAGGCAGATAAAGAAACTAAGTCTGTGATCCACAACTACTGGCATTTCTGAGATTTTCCTGACTCCGGAGGTTTTGCTTAAAATTTGAATTTTTCCCAAGCTCCTGGGCACAGGCGGAGAGAAAGCTGAACCCACATCTCCTGTCCTGCTGCTTGCAGGGTCACTGCCCTGCATAAATTAAGCTAAAATGGTTTATTTCTGTTTGCAAACCAGGTCAGTGTGAGTAGCAGAGAGGTTAAAATGCAGTTATTAGTATCTAAGAGGGAAAAAAAGACAGTGTATTAGTAGGAATCATGGCCCATTTCTTCATTTCGATTATTTAACCTAAAAAACCATCTCCACTGTTGAACAAGATGACTCTCACTGCCAGGCTGCTTAAAATTACTCACTGTTTTAAAGCGTGCTGGTATGAATTACTTAGTGCCATTTTAATTGGGCTTCGGTACCATTCAGAAATCCACAAGAAGGAGCAGGGCCAGGCAGCCTGTCCAGCACAAACAGGGCTGCCAGCACCAGCCACTTGGCTTTCCCTAATTTTGTCCGTCAGGAACAGGTCCTCTCCCCCCGCCAACAGGATTTCACTCTGCTCTTTCTCTTTCCTGGCACTCTCTGCCCAAACACACAGAACAATCAATCATCCAAGTTGGTTGTTTTGTTTTTTTTCCTTTTTCTGTTTGCAGTCAGTACACTAATAATTCCTGGAGTGACCCAGTGGCTAACAGGTAAATTGATAGCCCCCAAATCAATAATAAAAAAAAAAAAAAAAAAATAAAAAAAAAAAAAATAAATCAATAAATATTTGGGCATCATCATAAACAAAAATCACTCAGGAGATTAAAGCATTACAACATGGTAATTTGAAAGGAGAGAATAAACTGCTGCCCAGAGAATTAATGTAACTTTCTTCAATTGATTTATTTCAAGAAAAACCATGGAGTAAGCGATATTTTGCCCTGCTGCATGGTGGTATAGTTCATAGAATGTCCTGAAAGTCTTCCCAGATGCAGCCAGCCAAATCAAGCCATCTTCATCTGACCTGTGAGGATCTCTTCTCCACTTTGCTGCTTTCTAGGACACACACCCCATCTCCCACCCGGCTGCCATGGCCAAGGGGGTTTCTGCCTGGGGAGCACTGCACAAGGACCCATATTCCCCACCTGCAAAGGAAGTTTGCTCGGTGAATGCATCTGCAAAAAAACACCTCTTGACACAGTCTGCTGCCTCCTGGTCCAGCCTTTGGTATTTCTCTGCCAAGGTTTTAATGCTTTTGAGGAGTTTTGCAGGCAGGGTCAGGCAGGAGGGGCAGCAGCAGGACTCGCACCAGGGTATAGCAGGCAGGAGACTCTGCAATGATGTGACCAACACCATCCAACATCTTCCAAAGCCTCTTGAGACCGAGAGTCAAAGATGTTGGATGCCACAAGTCCTGAGTGATCAACTGGGAGCCCCTCCGAAAACAGATGATCAGAGTAAGCAATCACTTGAACCAGGCACCCCAAAATCCGTGTGACCTTCAGAAATCTTTGTTTTCACCTGTCAAAGCAGCACCGAAGCCATCAAAGCCATGACAAAATGATTAATTAAAGGACAACTGATGATACTAATTTTCTTTCTTGACTTTTTAAGTTGAAGTCGGTGTGTCATTTTGACATACTAAACACCTACAGCATGTAGATACTCGGTGTGTTTCTACTTTGACACCCACATGGACGCTGACTGAGCCCCAGCGCAGGAGAGCGGAGAGGGAAACTGTCCTTGAAATATCCGGGATGCAGAGAAATTCTCACCTGCATCTTCCCTGAGAGCTGGCAGCGCTGCTGGGATCCGAAGGCCACTGCTGCCATCTGGTGTCACTGTCACCCCATGTAGGAGAGCTGGGACCGTGTCAGGCTGAAGTTGTATTCACTCAAGCTGGATAAATGAGAAGCGATTTGGTCCCAGACATTGAGGAAGGACAAAGTCTTCGCTGGCAAGGGATGGCTCTGCACATCTGAGCTGCCTCGTGTCCATCTTCATCTAAAAGGAACAAGCTTGTGTGCTTGAAGATAACAGAAGGAGACGTAAGAAAGGAGAAGAGAAATTGCTTAAAAGGCTCTTTGCTGAGAGGAGAGATGGTCTAACAGTGTGAGTTACGATCAGCAGTTGTGGTCATCCTGCTCCAGCAGAGACACGGGGGAATGCTCGTGGAAGGGGGAGGTTTGGAAAATTACAGAGAGAAGGGGGAAGTTCAGAGATCTGGGAAATCAAACTAGAGCCATGTGGGGAGGAAGAGGCAGCGGCTTGGTCATGAGTTAAATCTTCCAAGACTTGATCTTAAGTAGTTTTATGTATGAAAGCAACATTTCCTTAAGGTTAAAATGCATCCTCACTGGGAATGGGGGACCATTTGGAAGAGAGGACAGCTCTTCCACAGCCATTTGTTGTGCAGCGTTTTCCTGGTCTACCTTTTGTTTGGTTGCCAACCCTCAGATGCCCTGCAAGCCCTGGTCCTGTAACTACACCATCTCCTTCACCAAAAGACAGCATTCATATAGACATTCCTTGCACTTTCACAGTCCTAGGGGACAGCCCTGTTCTCTCCTTCGTCCCAGCACTCTGACCACTGTGGCAGAACATGCCCCCTGTGTGATAAGTTCAAGTTTCAAACCCACTTTCCTCCCTTTCCCAGCGTGATGCTGACTCCAGGCTGCCCGACCAGCATTTGTTATACAGGGCTGTGGAAACTTGGATTTGGGACATCATTTGGGGCTGAACAGCTTGGATGCTGGGGACAGTGGTCACAGAGGGCCACCAGAGCTGTGGGAGCTCGGGCACAGCACTGGGTGCCACCACACTGCCCCAGCTCCCTGCAAGCACACACACAACTCTCTGCCATGCTGGGTCATTTTGGAGCCATCCAGGGGACATTAGTGGTATTAATTAGGTGACCAGGTGTGTCATGCAGTTTCCTCTGACCATGATGCATCACTGTGCTTATTTTCATCAACTTAACTCCCAGGAAAAAAAAAAGTAAATAGTAGTGATCTGGGAAAAGGCTCCTTTGCCTCCTGATTTGCCATCAGAGTGAGAGCTTGCAGGGCTGTGTCTTGGAGCTGTGTGTGCATTTGCCTGTGGAAATCACTGTGGTGCATCAACATGGGCCTGGGGGCAGCGTCAGGCCCCACGGAGCACCAGGGACCTCCCTCCAGGGCTGGGGGTCAGCTGGCTGATGGGTTCACTGAACCCTGGTAAGAGCCCGGCTAGCAGGAGTGGTGTGTTTCTGATTTATAAGTGTTTCTGTTACATGAAGGAGTGATCTATTTCAAAGAGATCAGTGCCTCTTGTCACCACAAAGGCCAACCTCTCTTGGCATGAGCCAGTTGAACAGACACTGGATGCTGCAAGACCCAGGTGACATCACAAGAGGAGGGCCTGTGGCCTCCTATTCCCTCAGGAGACAATTTTACTCAGCAGGGAATCAAGCCAACAAGACTAGTTATAAATTTTTTAAGTGATGGCAGTGGAAGGACTCACTCATCACGTCCCTTTTGCTGTCTACAGGTTGGAAAGCCACAGCTTCTGGCTGAACTGCGTAGCACTGAAAGCAGCTGACTCAATTCACCAGCAATTACAGATCCAGGGCACAGATTTGCACCAGGAGAGATGCTCCAGAATCTCTCCCGAGGGGCAAGGATAAAGTTACATTTAAGGCTATTTCCTAAACATTATTCTGGTGAATGCCCACTTACCCTGCCCACTCCCAGGCCTCCCAGTCTGCTCAGCAGCCGTGCACATCTGCCTTACAGCCTTGGCATGGTCCAGGCAGCTCCACAGGTGTCAAACCAGGAGAACAGGAGAAGGTCCCAGTTGCTGAGGCTGTTGTCCATCTCAGCCCCTGCAGCAGAGATCTGCTTTAAGGTCACTTTTCTCAGAGGCACAGTGATATCTAGTTATGCCACCCCACTCGTTAGATATGGTTATAGCTCCAGTTCTTTTTTTAAGTAGCAATCACGATGCATGTTAGCAAAAAACTTGGGGTTTTTGCAATCTCACTTGTCCCCAGGGATTTTTCAGCCCTGTAGCCACACAGACACATCTGTGCACTTGCATAGGCATAAATGAGGGGGTACAGTAGCAGTGGTTTAATCATACAAGGATTTAGACATGGGCTTTACTTTACACACTGTGAAGAGCTCCAAAAGAATTGCAGGAGGATGATAAATGGGGATTAGGAAGTTGGCCAGGGGTGTGGGAAGAGCTGTGTTCAATTCCCTGCTTTGGCAAAACATCCTTTGCTGTTTTGAGCAAATCATGTAGGTCCAGCGCCTTGAAGCCTCATGGGAGTTACTCTTTTACATCCCCAGAGACTTAACCCAAGGGCCACAACTGTAAAATGAAACTCTCCTGCCAACCAAGGTGCCCAGATGTTAAATCTCATCATGGACTCAGGTGCAGAGCTGATGGGACAAGAGGGACTGTACATCAAGAGGCAGATGGGGTTTGGGGGGGCTGGAAAGGCAAACAGCCTGGACAACCTGGTGCACACCAGTTAAACTGTGGACCTGCTTCTAGAAAAGAAGAAAATATCTTCTGGGAGAGTCAGTGTGGATAGAAATAGGGCTTTGCATTCATTCCCTTGCTACTTTCTGCATCATCCCAAATCTCAGTGTGGCCAGTTCCCTGCCGCGTCCCCAGCTCTGGGGTCCAAGAGGGCTCCAGTGCAGGGATCTCCATGCTCTCTTGGATCCAGCAGAGCCAAGGAACCCCAAGAAGTAAATGCAAGATTTTCCAAGCCCTTCCATTTGCTGCAATTCCCGTTCTTCAGGCACTGCCCCATAAAAAAATAGATCCACAAGTTACACATGAAATAAAGCCAGCAGAACGGGAACAATAATTATTTGATCAGCTCCCAGGGTATCAAATAGCAGTAAATTGAGCTTCAGTTAAAAAGCAGACAATTTTTAGTGTCACACTGCTACATTTTCAAAGCTAATTTAACTATTCCATTAAAAAATGAAAACATATTCAAATTAAAACACCCATAAGATATGAAAGGAGGGAAAAAAGCCTCATTGGAGAGAGGACATGAAATGCATCAGTAATTTCCCATCAGGCTACAGTTCCCTTAACTGGCCATGACAGTCAAAGATGAAATAGAAATTTCTATATCAAACAGGAACACAAAGGAGTGCTGACCTTTGATCAAATGTCTGTTTGTAGTTTTGACAAGAAAATTTGCATTAAAAGAATTTATGCTGGACACTTACAGGAGAAGTTAACTCCCAGCATGTAAAGGAAGAGAGAGGTCAAACCATCCTTAAACAGCCTGTCAGATGAAAGCTGTGCTCTCCTTGCTGCTGAGCTATGTGAAGTTTCGACCCGTTCGGGCTCTTTTTCTGAAATCCCAGTGCTGCGAGTTTTGCGATGCAATTTTTCAAAGTGGTATTTATGCCGGTTTGGGGAAAAAAAAAAACTATTTCAGGCAAACAAAGGCTTTCTCACACAAAGAAAATCCACTTTTAGCATAGCAGCAGAAGGCATATAAAAAAAAACATCAAAAAGCACTGATTAATTATAATATTTAAGCTATAGGCTTAGCTGATCCTCCTTGTTTTCCAGCAGGAAAAATTAAAAACAAAGAAGGAAGCAGGCTGAGAAGGGAGGTGTGGGTCTGTTTGGCCCCAAAGCACCAGTTTGCAAGGGGGGCTGCTGGAAACCTGCCCCAGAGGCACCGCTTCATCATCGGCCCCTGCTTGAAAGCAAATGTGAGCTCACAGCGATGCTGCTCTGCCTGTAAGGTGGCAGGTGTCGAAACATTCCGCTGAGAAATAGCAGATGAACGAGGTATTTTGAGGTGGTTACGTAAATAAGAGGAATTTGTGGAAATCCATAAGAATGGGGAGATTTGGGGGTTATCTTGTCAGGGAGATTCCTGCTGCTTATTTGAACTCCTACTACAACCACGCAATAGCAGTCATTTTCATAGAGGTTTTTACAAAAGGTCCCACACGGTGCAGCTAAGGGATTTACCACATTCCTTCAGCAAATGATGGCCTCTCCAACACATGTGATAAGCTCTTGGATTGTCTCCTTTCTTCCTTATACTTATTTCTTTACTATTTCCAAGGTTGTCCCGTTTCCTCACAGGCATGGTTTTGCAGCCTGTGGCATTCCACCCTGAAATGTTCCCCATTAAGGACTGGGATGGATTTTTGGGTGCTTCCAGGTCTCCCTCATCTGTGGTCCTATACTGAGGTTTATTACTGCAATAATAACCACTTCCATGCCATGGTCTACTCACAATCATTGACACATTTCGTTTGTTAATTAAAGATAGCACTGAAGATCTCCTGCATTCCCCCAAAGGGCTGTCTTGCCTCTTTTTTTTGCCTTTTAACTGGAAGTTAAGCCCTGTGAGTGCTTTCCCAGTGGGAACACTTCCCCAGGTGGGTGTTCAGGGGCACCTGGTTTCCAGCTGCCTGCGAGATGCCCAGTGCAGCCCAGCCGAGCATCCTGGGTCTGGCCAGGAGAGGTCAGTGAACACACACACAGAACCCACAGTCTCCAAATCTGGCAATAAAGCTATTGTATCTAATGAAAAGAAGCATTTGGCAGTTTCAAGCTCCAGAAATAGGAGATAGACATCATCCCCAGGTACCAGAGGCTGGTACCAGAGTTGGTTGTCCTTTGGAAGGGTGCACCAAGGCATCAGCGTGGCCTGATCCAAGGGGAGCTGGCAGCCGATCAGGGTCAGCAAGCCTTCCAGATGTGCTCCCTGGACCAGCAGCTGCTTCAGCCTTTCCCATCCGCTCAACTGGTTATCCTCCAAGATAAAAATTTCTCCTGGAAACATGCAGGAACCAGGCTATAAAATTTAAGTGTGCAGTCCTGCTAGGGCTGCCAGCAGTGGAGGTGAAAATCTCACCCAGGGTCTCCAGGTGCCAAGTGCCCTTGGAGGGGAAAGTGCTAAACACTTTGGGAATACTTCTCAATACATCTCAAACTGACATGTTTTCCATTGGATAGTCTTTCTGCTTCCCTGTCTATCTGGCAGTTAATTGACCTGCAAGAGCCCCAACATCCAATGCTCAGTAAGGGTAACAGTGATCTCCATGCTGCATGTGGGGCACAGTGACACCAGGAGATTGCCCTCCAGAGAGGAGTGGGGATGGGAAGAGAAACTGGGCTGGAGTTTTATAGCAACAGCTCAGTAGCCAAGAGTTCTGTGCTGCATCTGTTCTTTGGAGTCACTAGTCTCATTCCTTGTTCAATTCATTTTATAGATTTTGAGGACTGTCCATGAGCCCAAAACATCTATTTCCTAAGCCTATTATGGTGTGTGGCTTATTTCAAATATTCACACTCTTGGCGTTTCCTCTCAATGTGATTTGAGCTTCAGCTAGGTTTTTCCTATTGCTTAGTATGGGTCTAGTCCCAAATCCTTCAAAGTTATAGGAGACTTTTAGCAAGCTTAAGCTTGAATCAAGCATCTAGTTTGGTCATCAGCAACGCTATTGATACAGGCCCTTCCTTCCAGTGTGGGGCCCTTTATAGGACAGGGTTACAAACACTATGTTGGCTCTTTAACATATTTAACTAATAGATAGTAGTAGATACATGCTGATAACAGGAACACACACAGTCACTTACCCTGGGCACTACCAGAATATTAAATTATTGGTTAGGAAGTGGAGTGAAATGCTTCTGCTGGGAACGGGTGCCCAGTTCAAATGCTATCGTGGCATTTGGGTTAGGAAGGGAAATCTCCTGGTTAAAGGGTACAGAGAAAGAATTTCCAGCACCCAGAAAAAGCAATGTTGGAACTCGTGACTGAATTAAAGCTGAATTAAATCTTAGAGGGGAGGATCTTGGCTACCATCCCCACAAGCAGACTTGCCTGCCCCATCCTCTCCTCTTTCTGCTGCTTCCTTAGTGCTCAAAAGAAAGACTTCAGCTGAGCAGCTTCAGCTGCTTTTCCTGCTGCTTGGAAACTAGGAGCAGCTCATTTCAAGCAGATATTATCTGAGTTCATTCGAGCTATACCATTTCATGCCAGTGACGAATCTTGCTCTCGAACTCCAGCTGTCGGAGTTGCCATCCAAGAAAAAAACACATGCCCTAGTCCACCTGCTTCTTTACCCCAGGATGGGGATCTTCCTCCTGTGACCTCTATACAGCGACCCCAGGGATGGTGTAAATGAAAAAAGCCTATATTCAGGCAAGCCAGAGTCTTCCAGGAACCCCAGGACAGAGTTGGTGATCACTGGAAATCATCTTTTATGAGTCTGGAAGAGTCCCTACCTGCTCCTGGAGGCCTGGGCATGCACAAGGATGAAGGAAGCCACATCCTGAGCATCCTAAACTTCTGCAGCTGATTCCCTACCGTAAGCAAAGAGAGAAACTTAGGGGTGAGAAATAACCGCAGTGCTTGGAAGGCGAAGTCCAAGTTTAATGGCTAAAACTTGTCCATAATAAATGCATTTCCACCCTGGTTCCTGACTGTGAGCAAAAAGCAGCCAAAAACGGCATATGAATTATTACTTGCTGGCCTCTGTGACCAAAGATTTTGACATTGCAGGAAAGCAAAACCATCTGGAGCAGAAGGCTGGGAAGGGTGAGGCTACCCAGGGCAAGGGCAGCTTTCTGAAACAAACCGTATTAAGCCACAGGAAAAGAAAAGAAATGTTCTGCTTGAAAAAAAAACAAACAAAACCATGCACACAGCCCCAAATGACAGAAAAAGGAGCATTGCATTGAAGAACCAATTGACCAAGCTACATTTAGGACATGCAACACAGTGTTTCATCTTAGCAGGTAGGTGGAGTTGGAAGCAGGCTTTGCCTGCTTTGGGGGCACCAAGCAATGTCACAAGCAAGAGCGAGTGGTGGCCATCGTGACCAGTAGTCACCCTCATTGGAGGTTCCTGCACAGGCTATATTACATGGCTGTTAATTAGAGAGCAGGATGCCAAGTCATAAAAATCCAGATGTTCAAATAATACATACGCGTAGCCTCAGTCACTAATATTTTACAAACCGAGGAGCGCAGCAAAAGCAAAGCACTTCTGTCAAGAGCAGCTGATCTGAAATCAAAGAGCAAATTGCTCAGACAACTTGTACGCCTGTTAAAAAGTGAAGTCGCTCAAACAGCAGATTACAGCTGAGGGAGAGCAGCTGTCATTGCTGCAAATGCGGTGGAAGGAGCTGATGGACACACAAAAGAAAAGGCAAATGCCATCTCCCCAGAGTGAGAAACATCCAGAGGAGGATTTCTAAGTTCGGATTTGTCAAAAGTGTCTTAATTTGACAATAAGTCTCACTTATCTGGGGATTGGTGGGAATTGAATCGGTCCTTGTGCTGGTGAATGAGGAGGAACCATGAGGGAGGGTGTCAGAGCACCTTCACCTCTTGTACCACTCCCATCGGAGGAGTGAAAAGAGCAAGCAGGAGAATTTGAGCAGAGATTGATGGGAAGAAGTGCAGCTGGGATGCCCAGGTCTGTGAGGACAGCGGTCCCTATCATGAAGAGGTTAGGGCTGTTCAGGCAGGAGCCCACCCCACTGTGCCTGTGTCTCCAGGAGCTGGGCTGGCCCCACAGCTGCCTCCTGTGAGCACTTCCTAACCCACCTGCTCTAATACACTCTGAGAAAGCCATGAGAGAGGATCTTGCAGCCCATGCTGCCTCCCTTGCCCTGCCAGGAGAGCAGCAGTGTGTTCAGTGTGCTGGGACCTGGGGGAGGCTGGATGACCAGAGACCCTACACCTCACCTTTTAGCATCTCTCTGCAAGTCTGAGTGGAAGGAGGAAGCTCCAGCTCCCTCCAGTTAACCAAACCTCCAGAGCCACCCCCAAGGTCCCTGATACACCCCATGAGTGGGTACCCCATGGTGAGCACAGATGGTCCACCATTAGGAGCAGCTCTGCAGCTGGTGGCAGCAAGCTCAGAGCAGGTTATTTTGGGGGGTGAGCTGACTTAGCTCTCAATATCCAAATATTTCACTCTAGGGAGGTGGCATCTTCTCGTCTCCCTTGTCCTATGTATTTGTTGTGGTTTGGTTTGCAATGCAAAGCCATAGAAGCTCTGACTGAGGGCAGAGGGATGTGCCCATCTTATTTGAAGTGCAGCCTTCTGCACTCATAGAGGCACATCATGAATCCCTCCAGCACTCAGAAGAAGCCAATTAAGTTCACAGGAGGTGGAAGGAGGCGGGTGGCCTTCTGGCCCGGCCATCCCTCCCTCCTCTGCCACCATGACAGGGACAGTGAAGAGCTGTGTCAGAGCTGTTTCATGTCCTGCCAGCACAGTCCCCATGGCCTCTGCTCCCTCCAGGGAAGGGGTGGTGGGTCGAGGGGCCCATTCCTGGAGGCAGGATTGGGGCTCAGCACCCCTTGGCAGGGCTGTGAATCTACTGGTGTGACTTGTCCTTACTCCATCCCCTCTTGTGACCACTGAAAGTGTTTTATTTTCCTCCCCCGGATGGTCCTTGGCTGCATCAGCTCTTTTCCTTGCACAATTAGGAAGGCGGCCAGAGACTATCATCACATAGAAGAGGTTCCAAATAACCTCAAAAATAAAAGATTTCTAGCACGTACCCCCATAAACACTGGTTGGGATGAGCTCTGATATTCCAGAACACATTCAAGGACATGCTTAAGCCCCACTGAAGCCTGTGATCTCCTGCAGAGAGGCCACGCTCCCGGAGCAGGAGGTGGAGAGATGCCACCTGGACCATGGGTGGCATTTCTAGCCTTTTTCTACTTTTCAACTGAGATTTCTCAGTTATCTCGTTCGTGCCGAATCGAGCTGATCTCAAACAACCCTCAGTCTCTCATCCTGCTGGTGCACACTGCAAACATCCTATTCTGAGGGCGATGGGCACGGCACAGGTCAGGGAAAGCATCGGAAAACCAAAACATTTTGTGAGGAAAGCCGGCACGTTCCGTGGGCTTTGTGAGAAGCGGGTTCACCTGGAGGAGCGCAGAAAGCTGAACCCCTGCCAGAGGGATAATCTGGTAAACTTCCTAATGAATATTTCTGCAACACAAAGTCTCTTTGTGGATTTAAATTAATCTAAAACACATTCATTAATTCATAGCTAAGAATTGAATTATGTTTTGTTGCTGACCTCCATGTTGTTTGTCTGTAACTAGATTTCCCCTAGAAGGCAGCAGTGCTATTTAATCATAATGCCAACCTTTGGATCTACTTCAGCAGCAATTACCCTGAGCTTTGACTTTGATATAATTTATATTTCAGAACACATCATAAATAACTCTTTCTTCTCCTTTCAGTACGGCTGTGTGAATGTGTGCAAACCCATGGAAATATGAATTGCTGCCTATTTGTCCCATTCCGGCTGCGTGAGTGAATGCTGCTGCCCCGGCCACACGTCCCCGGCCACCCCAGTCTGCCCCATGGGGACACTTTCATGTTCTTGTGGTGTGGGATGAGTGCTGTGTGTGCTCATCATCAAGCTCCACCAGCAATACCACCAGGCAGAGCGGTCCCAGAGGTCCCGTAAGATGGAACCAGCCTATGGACCACAGCTGAGACATGTAGGACAATCTGAGACAATCTAGGACATGTCGCTTCAGTTTCCTGGGACTCAATGCCCAAAATACATTTTAAAAAAGGAAGAAACTTTAAGGAATATTTACTATCCTAACTGCTTGTGTAATAACCGTCCTTACCCCTTAGACTTGGGTGCAGCCAGTCGTCCCACGTTCAGATAATCGTGGCAAGTCTTCTCGTCCCTCTTCTATTCCTTTCAATAATTCGCCGTTTCTTTTAATGGAGACTGGTTCAGCCCCTTGCTTGGATCAGAAGAAAGATGAGGTTAGTCATGTTTCAGTTAGGAAGAGACCAAGGACAAAGTCTAAAAACCAGCACTATCAGATTCCCAAACAATTTAATAAATTTAATCCCAAATCATCAAAAATTCTATGAGATTTCTGCCTTTTTGGATCAAGTAAAATTCCATTAAGCAGGTTGGCTGTTTAGATGCCGACCTTTGGGTTCTGCTACTTTGGGTTCTGGACAGGATTTTTAATGCTTCTATCTGCTTTGAAATTCAGG
The DNA here is from genome assembly GCF_001431845.1 of Calidris pugnax. Lineage (NCBI taxonomy): Eukaryota > Metazoa > Chordata > Aves > Charadriiformes > Scolopacidae > Calidris > Calidris pugnax. The sequence goes on from NW_015090880.1 coordinate 7,168,113, forward strand.
AAGAAAATCAGTTCTGGGTTCCAGTTTTGGCCACTCTCGATTTTCAACCAGTTATGAGCGTGTCAGCAAAGACCTGCTCATGTGGGAATGGGCTCAGCTTCTTCACAAATAACAGGTATTTCCAGTGCCACCAGGCAAACAACCCAAATCCTGAAAACAGCATAAGTGCTTCATGTCTCAGCTGCTGGCAGCTGTGCTGAGAAACAGCGCTGGTAGCTACAGTGGGATCCCAGCTATCGGGATGCAGGTAGCAGGAGGAGTAACTCCTACTAGAGCAAACCTGGTGGCAAAGGGCATGTTTAGATACTACATGTTTGCACCAGCAAAGGAGTGTGAATCCTAATCATGCTGAGAAACCCCCTCATGTGGGGTGGTGGAAACACCATCTGAATGCACAGGAGGGTTTGCAGGGCTGTGTTCACCAGGGAAAATAAGAGTGAAGGTGCAGCATGAGCTCCATGACGCCATGCTCTTCCAGCTGCTGAAAGTAGGAGTCATTTGCTCTCAGTGAAGTGCAAGGATTTTAAGTGTATCTGTCAAGCCTGGCAGAAGAGGGGAAATGGCAGCAGAAATCTTACATGTGCAATGAGCAGAATTGGGTCTTCACAGAAGCAGTGGGGGTTTTTTACTGTTATTTAGTTTGTTATGGATGAGTTTGACCAAAGAGGATGGCAGATTGCAGAAATTATTATGCATTGATTTTTTTTTAATATTATTTTATCCTAATGTCAAAATGAGACTAAAAAGTGCTTCTGCAGGAGTCCAATGTAGCCTTGCAATTAAATTCAAGTTGCTTTCATGAAGAATGACAGCCCAGCGGTGGGGAAAAAAAAAGCTGCAAAAACAATTTTCAAGACTGTCAAAGCAATCAAGTAACACCCGTTAACTTCTGCTCAGGAACAAAACTTCAGGCCTCTCCCAAAACTTCCTTATATAACCAGCTTTTCCAACTCTGTGCAGATGGAGGGTAGCAGGAGGATGGCTGGTTTGGGCACAAGCCAGGTTCAGGTTGTGCCCATCCAGTGCTTTGCTGTAGTTTTTGCATGTTTCTCTAGGCTCCTTGGAGTGCCTGAAAGGGCAGAATTTGGGTATCTGCACTCAAATGTGAAAACAGACTTGGTTGTTGTCCGTGTCCCCCATCCCTGGATGCTCCTGTGTATGGGATGTGCCTGAGGTGCTCTGCGTTGTGCTGAGGCAGGTGGAGAACCTCTGTGACCTTGCACACCCATGTGGCTCAGCACCTCCACCTCCTCCAGGACAGACCCCTCAAACCCTGCCGAGCAACCAGCTCCAGAAATGCCTTTGACTCTCTATTGCCAACAGCGGATTTGCACCACAAGTTCATCCTGTCGCCATCCACGTGTCAATCAGGGTGGGTTTTTTATTTTCACTGCACTGAATTGGTCACAGACTCCCTGTTTTAGTGACCAGGTCTCACTGTATTGGACCACAAGAAAGCTCCAGGCTCCAGCCATGAGTGGTGATGGAGGGAACCTAAGGGTGCAAAAGCGTATTTATCAACTACAGTTGTATCATCTTTGTCCAACTAGGAAGGCTTCACCTCAACAGGAATGCAATAATCCTGCATGCTGAAGGCCCGGCTTTCATGAGTCTAGTACAAAAACGGTGGCTTCACCAAACCCCAAAGTGTCGATTCACAGAAATGTTTGTCACTTACCAGTAAAATCCAGTAATCGGGTACAAACTCTGCCTTTTGGCTGCCCTGGGGTGGGTGGGTCCCAGATGAGGCAGCCCCAGCCCAAAGCAGGGACTGAAACCCTAAACACCAAAGCCCTAAATTTGTGTATTCAAAAGGATGGAAAATTCCTGTGAATGCTTCATGCTGCTTAGCCCGCACAAGCCGCCTGAAACATGGGGGTTTGATAACATTGGGATGACCCCTGCCTTTACGGTTCAGCAGTTTTTCATGGCAGCTGCTGTCCATCATCTGTTTTGCGCGTTGGCCAGGTGGGCCCAAAAATAAACTCCCTGTTACCAGCCGTGATTATAACCAGCTTGCATTGCAGAAGGGCTCCTGCCATGACCCTCTGCCCTCTCCCATCACTGGGAGAACTCAACCAGTGACTTCTGCGTCAAGCTTAATGTTGTGCAGTTGGGCTGGAGGATCAGGAACTAACCCTGAAGGCTCCAAACAGGAGAGAAGTTACTAATGCTGATCCCTTCAAATTAAAATTCCCGTTCAAGCCAAGCTCCTGCTTCTCACATGGCTCCATCACCCAATTGGGACATCAGTTGTGCCAGAAGTGCCTTTGCTGGCCACCTTAGGCAAGTCTCCCCGTGGCTGATACCACTGCATCACGCTGTGTTTAGGCTGGCACAGTCTTTGGGAACTTTTCACTCTGTTTCTCAATAAAAAGCCTTTGAGTTAACAACCTGCATTTTTTCCATCTGATTATTCTTCATTGGGATCCTTATAAGTGAAGTACCATCCAGAGACAATGGCCATGGCCCATAAATTTAATTACTAACCTTTAATTCATAGGTGGCAGAAACAGTTCTTCAAGCATCTGAGTTAATCAGGCTTTGCTGACAGTGGCAATCAATTGTTCAGCGGTCTACTTTTTGCTTAATTACTGTTGGACTACATTGCATTTTCAAAATGTCAAGCATCCTCTTTTAGAAATGCAATAAATCATTTCTCCTCGGCGTGCAAGGCTAGGATAGGAGACTATTATTCTCTCACACCTGACCTTGTCTACAAGGAGCAGAAATTGATCATTTACTGTAGCAGTGAAATATCATTTAAGGAAAAATGAGTCTTAACTAAGAACTTCAACTCGCTAAAAGGAAGGAGAGTTTCTTTCTGGCCATGCAAGGAGGATGCTGGCGTGGGGATGTGGATCTCTTAAAACTCTTTCATTAAGGAGGCACCATCAACACTGGGGATCAAGTATCAGAGTATGAATTGCAGCAGGAATCCACAAAGCACTTGTACCAAGACTTTCACTGTGTCCCAGGGAGGGATACTCTGATTCTTGTTCTTCCAATATCAGGCCAGGATATTTGTCTGTCAAGCAGAGAGTCATCTAGTCATCTTGGTTTCAAACAGGATGTCTTGGTGGAGGCAATTTAGTCAGTCAGACTGACTTGGAGAAGACAAAACTTGACTATTTGTTCAAAAGTGAGATTGCATTAATTCAGAAGAATTAGGGCACTTCTCAGAGCATGACTTTTCCAAGAGAAACATCTCATGGTCCCACCAGCCCCACCCGTGACCACTCACGCCACAGTCAGTTGCATGAACCTGCATGGGTAGAGGTGGAGGGGCCGTTTGCTGGAGCTGTGGCCTCCAGAGTGCCTGTAGCTCAGATGGACAGAGAAGAGGCAGTTTCTTCACAGCACAGCTCTGCTGTTTGTGCCTCACCTGGACCCGATTCTACCCTAAGAGACTGCTGCCGAGGATAGGTCCATTCCCATTTGTCTCCAAGAAGTTGTGGGCAATTGTTTAATTGTGTGTATTTACAGAGACTAATGCCAAAGAAACCTGCTCTCTGCTCAGTCCCCAGAGACTGATGGGGTAGAAGTAATAAATGACATCTTCCTTGCTGAGAAAAAGGAGGCATTTTCAACAACAAGATTGTGCTCAAGCATGTTGAGAGTGGTACATGGATTGTGGCTAGTGTCAGCCAAGATGATATGCAGATAAAAGACATCCTCTGAGGATGCTGCCAGAAATAAGAAAGAAGGGCTGTGCGGTGAATCATATGGATCAAATTTCCTCTCTCATTGTGTTTTAATAAAAAAGCTTTTCGCCAGCTCCCAAGGGTACCAATGAAAATTTCCTTCAAACCAGAGGTAGGATGGGTTTTTTTGGCTTTTTTTTTTTCATTAAACATACATGCGTTCAGAAATAAGCGTGTTTTCCTTCTGGAAATTGAGCTGATTCAAGCCGGCAGCCAACAGCAAACAAAGTGAAATCAAGAAATGAAAATGAAGCAATAAAATGTTTAGCACTTGCAAGACAATGAAAATCATTTCTTAGAGGAAAAAAGGGAAGGATACAAAAGAAGTCCTTAACCTCAGTTACCATTGCCGTTTTCTTAGCTCAAAACAGATTCAACTTTTCTCCCCATTTATGCCAATGGCATTCGTTTCATCAGGAGTTCGACTGCGTGTGTTGGGCATCACCTGTTGTTTGAAACGTACTGATTTAGTGGCAGCAGAGTGTGATGGGTCGTATGGGAGCTTCCCAACATGAGTATGCCACAAGCTTGCAGGGATCCTGGCCACCAAATTGGGGACATGAGGCACCACCGGGAGAAGACATCCCTGCAGAGCCACCACCGATCATCTGCACATCCCAGTTGTTCCTGCGACTCCAGGGGGGAATCTCAGTGTTGAATAGATTTTCCTCTGCGCGGTGGCCCCAGTTTCTCCACACTGCTGGCCACCATGGCCACCACTGATGCAGCTGCTCCAGGGATTTATGCCCATCTGTCTGTGCCACCAGATTTTGGGACCGAGTCTTTGCTGTTGCAGTTTTTCTAGTTCATATTTCCAGCCATGCCCAAAGGCAGCAGCACTAGAGGGCAGTGCTGAGAAAAAGGAGGCATTTTCAACAACAAGATTGTGCTCAAGCATGTTGAGAGTGGTACATGGATTGTGGCTAGTGTCAGCCAAGATGATATGCAGATAAAAGACATCCTCTGAGGATGCTGCCAGAAATAAGAAAGAAGGGCTGTGCGGTGAATCATATGGATCAAATTTCCTCTCTCATTGTGTTTTAATAAAAAAGCTTTTCGCCAGCTCCCAAGGGTACCAATGAAAATTTCCTTCAAACCAGAGGTAGGATGGGTTTTTTTGGCTTTTTTTTTTTCATTAAACATACATGCGTTCAGAAATAAGCGTGTTTTCCTTCTGGAAATTGAGCTGATTCAAGCCGGCAGCCAACAGCAAACAAAGTGAAATCAAGAAATGAAAATGAAGCAATAAAATGTTTAGCACTTGCAAGACAATGAAAATCATTTCTTAGAGGAAAAAAGGGAAGGATACAAAAGAAGTCCTTAACCTCAGTTACCATTGCCGTTTTCTTAGCTCAAAACAGATTCAACTTTTCTCCCCATTTATGCCAATGGCATTCGTTTCATCAGGAGTTCGACTGCGTGTGTTGGGCATCACCTGTTGTTTGAAACGTACTGATTTAGTGGCAGCAGAGTGTGATGGGTCGTATGGGAGCTTCCCAACATGAGTATGCCACAAGCTTGCAGGGATCCTGGCCACCAAATTGGGGACATGAGGCACCACCGGGAGAAGACATCCCTGCAGAGCCACCACCGATCATCTGCACATCCCAGTTGTTCCTGCGACTCCAGGGGGGAATCTCAGTGTTGAATAGATTTTCCTCTGCGCGGTGGCCCCAGTTTCTCCACACTGCTGGCCACCATGGCCACCACTGATGCAGCTGCTCCAGGGATTTATGCCCATCTGTCTGTGCCACCAGATTTTGGGATCGAGTCTTTGCTGTTGCAGTTTTTCTAGTTCATATTTCCAGCCATGCCCAAAGGCAGCAGCACTAGAGGGCAGTGCCTGCACGCCGTCAGAGCAGGGGGACACATCTCCGGGCTGCCGGGACACCCAGCTTTGGCAGTTTGCTGGCACCTTCCCTTCTCACCTGTGCCCCTCTGCAGGGACAGAAATGGTGCCAGCCGAGGCCGTTAGTTTTGTTGGCTGCAGATGAGGTTGGCAGCGTAAGAGGATGTGCAAGATCGTTCCCAACAAACCCTCGTGGTCAGAGCGAAGCGAGGTGTGATCAGACATGTTGGTTACAGGCACAGGGCAAGCAGTGAAACAACTTAACACGCGTTTTTAGGCCAAAACTCTTATGAACTTTAGGCCAAAACATATGAATTCGTGCTGGGGGGGTGTCCAGCAGTGCAGAGGAGGCAGAACCCCCCTCCAGGCTGCCTGCAGGAGCTGTCGCATGTCTGGCCACACTGGGGGGGACCTCACTGCTACGTCTCTGCTCCAAAGCCATCCTGTGGACACAAATTCCCTTCTGGATCCAGCCGTGCTGGTGAAAACAACTCCTCCACCCTCACTCATCCCCCTGCTGCAGCGGAAAAGCCCATGGACTCGTGTCCAGAGAAAACAGCTGAATTAATTCGGGTTAACCCAAACTGCGGGAGCTAAAGCCCGACCCCAGACTAGAGCTCCACGGGGCTGGCCAGGGTTACAGGGAGCTCTTATCAGCCCAGGCTGCAGGTGATGGGGGAGCTGATCCCCCTTCCTTTGCCAAAAGCATCTTGGAGAGCTCAAACAGGCCAGGAGGAGCCATGGCTTCGGCACAGCAGCTCCACTGCTCGGCTCATCCAGCGCGTGTCATGAGTTAAAAGTCCTCAGCAGTACGGCTGATGCTTTAATCCCTCTCTCTCCATGCCAAAACCAGTTGTACCAGTCTCACCTTGCACCACAAATCCTCACAGGCTCCCTGGATGTCACCCTCCACACTAAAAAGCCATCAGGCCCGAACGGTTTGCCGTGTTAGATAAAGTCCAGACAGATCCAAACTCCTCTGAGCTTTCCTCTGGGGCCCTCTGCAGCTGAATTGACACTCCCGTGACTGATTCCTTCCAGCCTGAAGTATTCCCCTTGATGATCTGCCCATAATGGAAAAACAGCTTTTCCACCTTTCAAATGCAAGCAAGATAAAAAATGCCTTCCTGGTTCGAAAAACATGTGGAACTGCTGCCAAAGAATATGCATGTTAATAACATATCCTTTGTATGAGAAGACGGTGCTGAAATTTCAAGTGATTTCCCCAGAATACAAACAATGCCCAGAGCATGGCAAGCAGATTAAAATACTTCTTGAGTCGCCTTTTAATTTTCATGCCTTTTGTAAAATAAATAAATAAGTACAAATTAGCAGTGTATTACAATCTTCCCAAAGCTCATGTTTTCGCCCCCTAGGATTCCTGCTCCGCAGTTAATAAAAAACAGTTTCATAGATAACAGTTCCCCGAGGCTGAGGTGTTATTTCTACAATAAATTGCTTATTTGAAAAATTGCATTTGGAAAGTTTGAAACCTTTTCTAATTAATCCGGGAGCGTGAGGGAAAGGCTCAGATCCCTCTTCACACCCGGCTTTCTCCAAGTGCTCAAGCACTGCAGGGGGATGCTGCCGGCACGAGAAACTGAGCCTGCAATCTGGAGGCTGACTGGGTTCAGAGAAGAAGGTCTTGGTGATGGTGTTAAGCCACTTTTTTCACCAACCAACTAATCAACCAGCCTAGTTGTTTTGCTGGAATCAGGATCAGGGATGCGGCACAGCAGCCACCTCCAAAAAAAAGGAAAAAAAAAGGTAATTCTGTGCAGAAACAGACGAATCTGCCTTTTCTGGGGAGGAACAAGGGTTTTGCTGCAGCAGGGCATGTTTCTGGCCCCTCGTGGGGAAATGATGCTGCCTTAACACCCCATCGCAGTTTCCATGTGTGGGGGCTGCAGGGCGAGACCGGCTTCAGAAATCTGGTCATACTTCACGCTGATCTTTTCTTTCTTTTGATCAGAAAAAAAAGAAACGCTTCCATTCCCGAGGCGGGGAGGTGAAGTCCTTGGTCAGTAAAGTCACCTACTGTGCTTTGTGGGTTGCAGCTCTGTGCCCAGCTCAGCCCTATATAAGGTCCCCAGGGCGATGGCACTTCTATAGGGCACCGCACCACACAGACAGATGAAAACCAGGCCCCTCCCCTATAGAAAAGTGAGTCCTGCAGCCCCTCCGAGACCGGGACGTTCCTTAAGGCGCTGAGCCACAATACAAAGGCCCAGGACATCTTTTAGGCTTCGATTCATTGAAAAGAGAACATTCTGAGTTAATTAAAAATAAAAGCAGTAGTCTGTGGTGGAACTGGCATAAGATATTCCCTGTGACGCTCTTGCTGCCGGAGGAAGCAATGGGCAGATTTGGGGATTGGGAAAGTCCACACAGAAGGACAGCGTCCTCCTTTGGCCTGGAAAGAGCCAGAATGACCAAACCTCCAGCTTCTTGTCTCCTCAGGGATTTTGGCCTCAGGGAGATGGGTTCAATTGTCCACGTGGCTATCAAGGAGCAAACACAACCATGAAGCGTGAGGTATGGAGGCTGTACCTGAAGACTGCGTGCCTTCCACACAGCTCCTGGAGGTACCCGGGAGGACAGGCAGGATCCACCTCTCCGGTCCCTCCACTACCTCCTGCTACCTGTGAAGTCAGCACTCTGGAAAACAAGGTCAAAGGAAAGAGAGAACACTTGAAAATTTCTGTAAAATGGAGTGATTTCAGGATTCTGAGATGTGGAAATGACTGTGAACTCTAAAGCATTTATTTTTTAAAAAACAAAATCAGGTTTCCCGTTTTTAAAACTCAGCTAATGAAAAAATAAATAAATATGGGGCCTCGCTTTTGCAAATGTGTATTTATGGAGACCACCCTCTCACCCTTCATCTTTCCAGACTAAACAAGCTGGTTTAGCTTCTTCTCTGAGAGACTCCCCATTGCCTTGCCATCATGCAGCTTCCCATGCATCCATTTCAGCTACAAGTCTTTGAACGTGGGCAACCAAAATCATATGCACTGCCCTAGATGGTGCCTCACCCACAGCCTCTACAAGCTCAGTACATACATCCCAGATCCTCCTGGGAACATTTGACCTGCATCATTCTCAGAGCATATTTTGTCCTCTGCAAGGACTTTTCCTCTATGGCCCTTCCAACACATTTGCAACTGAAAAAGGACATCAAGGGCGTTGGTTTCCATCTTTTCCATCCACTTAGTATCCTTCTGGTGCACAGTCTCCTTTCATACTAGTGACAGCTATGGAGAACAGCTCATCACAGGCATGGGGACAAGAGTAGGGTGCACTTGGGTGTCTTCATCCCCAAGATCCTAAAATTTCTACCCAGCTTATGGAGACAGAGAGAGCCCATGTTGGTCTGCCATGAATGTATATCACGGGAAAGGTGCAAATGGACAGACAACGTCCTCAGACTTGTCTTTATTAAATGGAAATCACACTGGTTTGCCAATGCATGTCCTGTCCTCGATGCCAGGTCTTGTTGTCCCTTTCCTGGCTGGCTGGACCCAGCTGGGGACAGAACCAAGTACTTCAACCACCAGCTTTTACCCGTCCAGATTGCACTGACTGTACTGGGATTTCTCAAAATGCTTTAAAGTCTACTTGAGAGACAGAGAAGACAATGCATGCGCAGCAGTAAGAAAGCCCGTGGCCTCCTTTGTTTAATGGCCCTTGCAGTGGGCAGCGCAGTATATTTTTACTCATTAAATCAAAGTGGCTGCTCCTTGCCCTTCAAGTCCCCGGAGAGCAACTATTCTCGATAACAGCCAGTCCCCACAGACTCATTAAGCTTTCTTGAAGCTGTTTGCAGAGGCAGGGTGCTAATCTATGAAGATAAGAAGTCAAACCTTTCACTACGAGGACATTTTTTACTACTTGCCTCGTGCTCTCCCTTGTAATTTCATCAAAGGCCAAAACTAAAAACCTATCTAATCTGTCAGAAGGGCCAATCTAATCTATCATTATTAAACACTTTTATGGAGAAAAATGGATTGCAACATTAGAGAGCTTGTGATTTAGCACATGAAAGAGATGGAAAAAAGTCTCTGAAACGACAAACAATACAAAATCTGCTTTCCCAACAGAAGAGATTAGCTGGTGGCACAAATAAATAAGTAAATACAGTTAAAGCTGCTTAGATTTATAGCAAGAGGTGTAGAAAATGCCCAGGACTTGTCTGTGATAGCCTTTTATAGCAAAAGTAGATTTTAGGGGGTATATGTCGAAATGAACCTTCACCTATTCTCTGCAAGCTTTCAGAGCTGACTGTCTTGAGAGCACACCTTGCAAGGTCTGTCATAGTGTCTTGGAAAGACATTGCAAAGTTGGTGGGTGCAGAGGAATGAAGGTGAGAAGATACTACTTGTATAATCAGTGGAGAAAAACAGGCTCTTCCAGAAGATAATGAAGGCAGGGACAACATCTTGGTCCTTTGGGAGCAACTCTCAACCCTTCTCTCTCCAAGCAAAGACCAGGAGCGGTAGGTCTTCACAATGAAGACACTCCAGCTAGGAAAAATTTTGGGGTCCATCATTTCCACCTAAACAGGGAAAGCAATGGCCTGGCTGCAGGAGCTTTGGATGTTCTATGGTGCTGCTGGTGGGGATTTCAAGGTCTGAGCATTCCTTGCACCCACGATTGAGATGCTCAGTGGGGTACAGAGCTCTCCAGGACCAGCAGAAAGGTTCTGGGACTCTGGATGCCATGCTGAGCCTAGAGGTTTCTACTAGAAAAAGAAATGTGATTTCAACATGGGGAAACTTGCCATCATCCCAGACAGATTAATTGGACTTGGCAGATTTCTCAGTAATTGGAAATGAGATCTGTTGCCATGAAAATGTGGGAAAAGAGAAGTACTGGATGAGTTGTCTGGGGGATATATTTGTATTGCATACCTGGCAGCCTGAGCACAGGTTGGGAGGACCCTATAAAAGTCAGAGTCCAAGGCTCGGTCTTTGCATGATCAAGGCTGAAGACAGCACTAGGACACCGCAGCAGACCCAACCCTTTCTTGCCCTTGGCTCCAGCAGGGTGCCAGGGGCAGGACCAGGGCTGGGAGTCAGTTAGATGGTCAGAGGTCTTTTGTAGTGCTCCACCAGGTGCTCATTTGGAAATTAACTCAAGCTCTACGCATGTTGGCTAGCAGGCCACCAAACTGCAGCAAGAGGAGCAGCATCATCTCTCTGCAGAACAAATGCCCTCACAACAGGGAAGGGATGCAGAGCCTGGATGTGCCTGGAAAGGACCAGGAACACAGACGTCCCACCTGCAAAGCAGGACACGCGCCCTGACCCTTCCACTGACATTTAGGCTCGAAAGCTGCTCTTTAGCTGCGCTGAACACTTCCAGATTTCCAGCATTTCAAGGGAGATTTGGCAGGGCTTGCCTGTGCTTGATTTTATTGCAGATGCCATAACATTTGGGCCTTTTTATGCAGCTTTTGGCTGGTGTTGAAGCAATTTCTGTCTGTTTCTTCTTTCTCTTCCCCCTCCCCTTTGCCGTCCATGGTGGGAGGCTGACAAAAGTCAGTGACTCAGCCCTAGAAGAGAATGGAAAACTCCAACAGGGCTTTGAATTGAAACGCAGGCAAGGAGAGACCCAAGGGGAGGCTGGAGAAAGGGAAGGAAAGGGACTGTAATGAGAAAAAATGCAAAGGGAGTAAATAAGCACTGTACACTGAATAAGTGAACAAGTTCTTACAGAAAGTCACTTATACTCCACAGCCTGAGCAAAGGTAGATTTACATACAAGCAAGTCCAAAGCTATTTGAACAAACAAGGAATTTCAGGAGATGCCAAACTATAACCAAATTAAGCACAAATATATTTCCTCTATCCCCTATACCCTCACCAGTCTTGGCACCTCCTTTCTCTGTGGCTTTTACGTCTTCTTACCAAGCAAGAAAGAGCCTGTCTTGGCAATAAAAAGGTGAGCAGAGGGACAAGCAGGCATGAAAAGGAGTGCCACAAAACTTCACGGTGTGCAGGAGACATAATATTAAAATCCAGCAGTGGGCTTTAACCCCAGCTCAAGCTGCAGCCTGGTTCTCCATCCAGCTTGAGTGCATCATCCCAGCCTTTCCCCAGCCTGCCTAAGTGCTTCAGCAGCAGCGGGGGCAAAGACCACTCACCTAGGGAGTCAGGAAGGTGTTTTCCAGCACCCAAAGACACAGGTTTGTCCTGAGGACAGATAAGGACCTCTCTCCCCTTGCACAGGATAGTGCCTCTGGTCTCCCTGCCAGGCACAGGGATATACAGCCTCCCCTCCAAAGCTGGGTCTGGCCATAGAGCAGTAACATTGAACGGCTCCAAAGGCAAACGTTATCCTTCTATTGGATCTGTGGATATTACAGAGGGACTCCCCAGGTTTTTCAGTCTCACTGAACAGCCAGCGTGCTCCCCATGGACTTGTAAGGAAACAGTGTGATGAATGCTAAGACACCCATGTTGTCCCAGGCCATCCAAGCACCAAATTACTCAGCCCTTTGCTGTTCCGGGTCCTTGACACGTCTGTGCAACACACCGTGGAAACATTTCAAAGGAAAAAAAAAATAATCTGCCATTTTGGGGTTGTGCTTCCCCCTCAATGCCTCATTGTGCCAAGGAAGGGCGACAACCAACGCATTGTGCTGGCAAGCACTTCTCACCGCGCTGGGTCCCCGGGTAAGCTGGGCCCACTCTAAAGAGCTGTTGTCTTTTGCCTGCCACCACACCAGCCTAACATATCTCACACGTCCATGGCAGCCTACTGGCTTCCCATTCACAAATTCCTCCGCTGAATAACACCAAAGAGTTAAGGCTCTGTCAAAAGGTTGCGTTATGGGAAGGGAAACTGGAGAAAAAAATGGCTTTCAATGCAATGCGAGCATAGACAATACTGTTTTGTAACTGCGCCGTTTGATGTGCAATGACAGGAATTAATCATTTTACTTAACAGAATTACTCTTTGTTATGTAAACTTTGTAAAGTCAGTCTCATGTGACCTCTTTCAATTAGGAACAAATTGTTTAAAACTGTCCTCTTTCTGAAGGCGCAGTATTCATAAGAGCGACCTCAGGGATGGGTTGTCATTTCACCCTGGAGTACTCACAGCTGTGCAGTTTGACACCAAATGGAGACCAAAATGTGCAGAATTACTCTTTCTTTTTTTTTTTTTTTCCTAACGGAGCAAGCAATCCCTCTGCGCTTGTTCTAATCTGGGGCAAACATTTGTTTCCCATTTCATTTTCTTCAGTTCTGAGAGAGCTGGATTTGGTTTTATAGGTTTCTCATCACCTCAATCTGTGAGCACCTCAGTGGTGAGAACAGACATACTTCCCGAGGGCCCCCTAGAGAAAAGGAAGCATTTTCCATCCACTGAGAGAACCAAGACCAAAGAAGATGAAGGGCCTCATCTTCAGTGAATGAAAATCATTGCTTCAGCAAAAAAAAGTAGAGCTATTGTCACAGAGAAAGTCTGTATCAGAGCCAAGAAGAGCCTCCAGAAGTCCACAATTTCACCCCAAAATCTCAGCCTTCTTTCCTGGTTCCCATAACCTCCAGAGCTCCTGGAGCTCCCTTTGCTGCCAGACTGTTTCACACAAACTATTTGCCGTGTGGAGGGCTGGAAGCATCCTCTGGTACGTACGGGGGTGCTCAGAGTTTGCCGTACTAAGGCACAGAGTGAGACTCTTGCCAGGCTGGTGTGAGCACCACATAGTCACTTTTGAAGAAGTTTCTGCTTGCAGAAACAAGGCAGCAGCAGCCTGAGGCTGTGCTGGGGATAACTGGAGATCCCGGTTCACCTCTGCTGCCCATGGAGGAGGCTGCCCCTCTTCCCGCTCCATCCCTACCCCTCCAAGAGGAAAGCTCATTACACCTCATAACCTCTCTCAACCACATCAACAGGCCCAATTTTTGTCCTCTTAGTGCTGTGTTAAGCTAATAGCCAGCCCTGATCACTCTTGCTGATAAAAGCATTTGCTCTCGGTGTTTCCCATGCATAATGCAACATTTACGCGCAGGTCCGTGCACTTTCAAAGGGTGGCCGTGCGGCTTTTATTTAAGAGCCCAATCAGAAGATAGGCTGCTGGGCTTTGAAAGGCATCGGGAGAACTTTGATCTCATTTCCCTGGCTGCCCTGCCCGGCAACGTTGGCCGCATTAAGAAAAACGAGCCTACCTTGTCCAAACGAGAAGGCTAACGATCTCGCATCCAGGGGCTTTCAAGTTGAGCTGAGCCATTATGTACATTCCCCTGAAACTACGTGGTCAAAGATTGCAGAAGGACCAGTGCCCGGCGGCGCCTGTCAGCCAAGCTTGTCCTTCATACAGCACTGCTCGCCCATATGGACTTCCCCAACCTGCAGGTCACCAACATGACTCCTGTATGGCCATAGGGTTCACTTACTACTCAACACAATATGAAGCGAGGAAGCTACGGGGTCTGCAAAGGCTGGATTAACAGCTGGGGTCACAGCCCTGCTAAACAGCAGCCCAGGGTTCCCAAGGAATCAAACCACTCTGGTAGGTTTTTCTCAACATCTTCCCATGGGGGTAGCTGTACATAACGCCCAGCCCCCATAGTGCCAGGTGAAAGATGCAGAAAGATGAAGCCAAAGGAGGTGCAGAAAGATTAAGCCAAAGGAGGCCTGCATGCCCTGGGCTTTGGATGGCATCCTGGGATGGAAACCATGAGGGCCCTCTGCAATAAACCATGGTGGAAACTGAACCCCGTGAGCAGGAGCTTATTTAGCAAGGCAGGTTGCAAGTATCTGCAGGAGCTAATAATAGTGCCTTCCTCTAACAAGCTCATTAGCTTCTGCAGCAGTGAAATAATCTCTGGCATATTCCTCTTCATTGCTGTGTCTGTATCTATCAAGGCATTTCTAACAGCTAATATTCATTGTGGTATTTCAATATGGGGTTTCCTCCCACTCTCTCTCCGTGGTTCAGCCCTAGGAAACACAAACAACGACAGCTATCGGCACTGTTAAATAGGAGAGAATTTTTCTCGTCTGGTTGTGCCAGTCTTTTACATCATTTCATCAGTTCTTTGTAAGAAGGAGCCCTTCCTCCTTCCCTAGGAGAGAGGCTGTGTGTGCTGGGGACAGCCCCTGCGTCCCAGGGGAGCAGCCGATCACCCCGGGCTCAGCACGGAGCCCCAGCATCGCATGGTGGGAAACCATGGTGGGAAACTGGCTTTCAGCTTGATGCTGCTGTGGATATATCCCTGCAAGCAACAGCCAGTGCTTGCTTTTCACCCCCTTGAGGCAAGGAAACCAGCCCCATGGTGGGGCACCAAACAGCGATGTCGTGAAAGAATGAGGCTTCAACCCACGAGACAGCTGAAAGGTCAGACAAGAGGATGCCCACTCTGCAAAACCACTCCTGGGCCTTTAGCATCTTGGCTCAATCCTCTTTTGGTCTGTTTATCTGACATTGTATTTACACACACAACTAGTCTTCATGTCAAATCCCAGCAAGAACTGACATTTTCCTGGGAAGTGAAGATGTCTGCGGTTTCTGCTTTGTATCCCTTGAAAATCATTCTGTCTAATGGCAGTTTTGTTAAACACATACAACCCAATAAGACTGCTTCTATCCGTAACTTCTGCTTAGCACCAATGTCCTACCACCCTCAACAGATGACAACAGCAGCAATCCAAAGCAGTCTTCATTAGAAGTAGACAAAGATAATGACACACACACACACAAGCTTGTATATTTAAAAGAAGGGTAAGTTCTGCAAATGGTATTATTTTCTCCTGGAATTCCACCAGATTCTATTGTTTCCTCACTCAATAGCAACAAAGTGTAAAGAAAGGATATCAGTTCCTAGTGCTTCACCAAAATCCAGAGGACAGAGTAAGCCAGATAGATATTGAGGAGAAATTTATTCCCTGGGTAGAGTATATTTTCTCCCCACTGACTTCTTTCTCAAATCCCAGGAATTTTGGTGCCTGAAGGCCATGCCTCAAGGCTGCTGGTTCTGTCAGGAAAAGCAACAGCATGGGCATGTTTAACAGCAGCGACCTAAGGGCTGGGCCAGGCTTTAGGAGCAACCTGACCAAAAAACGACCCCAAGGATGTCCTGGGAAGAGCTGTGTCCCACAGCTTGTCTTGGCCGTGAAACAAATTTGAGCTCCATCTGTAACTAAAAATGATTGACTGGGAGGGAACTGAAGGCAAAACTCCAGTTCACCCCGTTCAGGGTACACTGCAGACCATGGCCATGCACGCTGCTCGGTGGAAGCCACCAACATTGCTCATAAGTTACACCAAGACCAACATTGCAACGCGGCAGAATTGCAATTTCCTTCACCTGAGCAAGTTTTGGTAATATTAACAGAAACTGTGGATGCTCCCTGGCCCCAAAAAGGATCTCGTGGATGGAGCCAACAGTTATCGGAGGAGCCCGTGGCCATCCAGCCTCCCACTCTGTTTTCAGTAAAGAGCTTCATTCCTCCAGGGTTTTATTTTCACTAAGAATTCTTCATAACTTGTATTTATTTACTCAGTGTCAGTTAGATGTCTGCCTTTCTGCCTGAACTATCTTTAGCTTCCAAAATATTTTGCATTTCAGGGAAGTGTTTGAGCGACTTTTCTGAGAAGAAATAACGCAGAGCATCCCAGTGCAGACGCCGCAGGAGCGTGCAGAGACACCTCGGTGGCTCGGGGACGGAGCATTCCCCCTGGAAACCATCCTGTTGGCTTTTTTCCTTGTCTATACGGGGGGAACCACAACCCCTCCTGAAATGGCTGCGTGAGGCTGGGACCCACAGTGAGATGAGCAGGACTCGTGGAAATGGGAGGATGAGCATCACGGCGTGCAGCAGGATGCAGTGGGATGCACAGTAGGATGCACAGCGGGATGCACAGCAGGATGCAGCGGGATGCACAGTGGGATGCACAGCGGGATGCACAGTGGGATGCAGCAGGATGCAGCGGGATGCAGCGGGATGCACAGCGGGATGCAGCGGGATGCACAGTGGGATGCACAGCAGGATGCACAGCGGGATGCACAGTGGGATGCACAGCGGGATGCAGTGGGATGCAGTGGGATGCACAGCAGGATGCATAGCAGGATGCAGCGGGATGCACAGCGGGATGCAGCGGGATGCACAGCGGGATGCAGCAGGATGCACAGTGGCATGCACAGCAGGATGCACAGTGGGATGCAGCAGAATGCACAGTGGGATGCAGCAGGATGCAGCAGGATGCAGCGGGATGCACAGCGGGATGCACAGCGGGATGCAGCGGGATGCACAGTGGGATGCACAGTGGGATGCAGCGGGATGCACAGCGGGATGCAGCGGGATGCACAGTGGGATGCACAGCGGGATGCAGTGGGATGCACAGTGGGATGCACAGTGGGATGCAGCAGGATGCAGCGGGATGCACAGCGGGATGCACAGCAGGATGCAGTGGGATGCACAGCAGGATGCAGCAGGATGCACAGCGGGATGCAGCAGGGATGCACAGTGGGATGCAGCAGGATGCAGGAGCACACAGCCAGGATGCACAGCACCACGCACAGCACAAACACGGAGCCCAGCATGGCCCAGCTCAGCACCCGCTGCACTGGGGGACTGGGAGCAGTTTTTAATTAAAGAAGGATTTCCACCTCATGCCCCGGGAAGGAATGTGAATAAAATTGAACTCCCAGAAAACCTGCAGGATTAGCTTTCTCTTTTTGTTGTCGCTGAGAGCGCTGTTTGCCTGTAATACCTGCCGCGTGGTTTGGGTCTTGGTGTTCCTTCCCAAGTGTTTTCCTGTAGGAATCAGTGCCTGCACCACTCCCATGTAATCATTAGCATGTTAATCTTCCTTTTGCATATGCAAATCAGAGCTATTTGCCTTCCAGATTTTAATTTTAGCACATAAAAATAAAAGGAGAGAACACTATGGGATATTTTGGAAAGCATTCTGCACAGAGACCCAGGCATGCCAGATAGCATTAAGGGGAGAAAGTCCCCTGTGAGATCAGCAAGCTGGAGAGGTTTGACAGTGTCAGTCTAGGATCAGGACAGTCCCCAATCACCCCTCCTTCCCATGCAGGCTGTTGCATTGCAGAGCAGCTTTGGTAAATGCAAACTGGGGGCCACTGGGAGGAAAGCTGACCATAAGCATCCCCCAGGATGGGGGTTAACCAGTGACCGGTCCTTCTGAGACCTCTACACTTACGGGTCCAGGGGGCCAAATCTAGTCCCACACCAACCATCACACCACACACAGGAAGACCTGGCTCCCCGGGTGCCCAGTTCCTAAGGCTCAGTCCAGGGCGCATCTCCCTGCGATGCCAGCAGAGGATCATTATCTTTGCAGCAAGCTGTTAATCAAAGCCCTCGCTCGCCGTGCGGGGATATGCAGTGGGCGGCAGAGCGGGCCGGTGGAGCTTGTCATCGTTAATGAGATTATGCTCCCCTAATCTCACAGCAAATCGGATTTTCATGCTGTGTGCATTTATCGCAGGCCGAGAGCGAGAAGGGAGGCGAGAGGCAGCTCAGACCCAGCCTCCCTGCTTCAGTTCAAGGAGCGGGGGGCTCTGCAGCAGAGGGCATCCATCGCACCTCTCTTAAGCATTTATTTGTGGGTGACTTCTGGAACCAGAGGGGAGGGGGCTCGCAGGTTTTCCTGCCCCCCGCCCCAAGACAGGGAGCGAGTGTCACCGTGCAGGAGAGGGAAAGGAAAAAAGGAAAGCTAATTGCAGGCACGTACCTCTGGCCGGGGAGGACACAGCTCTTGGCATGCCCGTCCGGCAGGAACAGCTGTGCTGTTTTCCACGGGGTTATGCAACTGTTTTGTTCCCAAATAATATGACCAGTGTAATGTTTAAATTCATACCAAATCCTGTTTATCTTGCTTCAGTTACACAGAGAAATCATGTGTGAAATTTTCTTGGGTTCTAACGACCGCTGGCCAAGGCTGGGATGCTCACTGGCTCCCGCACCTCCTTCGATGAGGGTTGGGGGTTCTTCCAGCCCTCCTGCCCCACGCTGGGGACCAGGTTAGCTCCTGTTTGGGGCCATGGCCTCTCGGGTGACCACAGCTTGTGCTGTCTCAATGCAGGCTGCGATCCCACAGCAGCTTCCCTACGTCAAAACCCTGTTGCCCGACCTACACCAACATGGAACAAGGAGGTAAGACATGTCTGGGGGGAAGGACCCCTCCAACAGGACCTAGCAGGAAGACCCAGTGCCCAAGCTGCAGAGCATCGCTCAACCTAGAGGACACCTTTCCTCCCACGTTAAGCTCCAAAGCAACAAATACATCAATCACTGCCTGATCCCCCAGACCAGCTGCATTTCTTTTGACACACTCATCAGAAATACGGTAAAACACCAAGGTCCGGCTTTTGGTGAAGAAAAGAGGGTTCATAAAACCTCCCTGTGCCAAACCACGGCACAGAGCCAAAACCATGGTCCTGTTAAATGGAAGAACCAACCCAGTGCCTGCGGCATCACTGGAGGCTGCGAGCAGCATCCCTGCCTGCGCCGGGCGGTAATGGCATGGGCCAGTCACATGTTTTTGCAACTGCGTTTTAAGAATCTGAGCCCAACTGTTCAGCTACATATTTAGGACAAAGTTGCAATAACCAGAGAGGCTTTTGAACTTGGGAACAATGGGAGCTATTTTCAATGGGTGAATAATGTTGAAAATCTGTCCCTTAACGTCAGCTCGCAGAATCATCATTTTTCCCAGTAAATAATATAAAAGTTTAATTTTTTCTCAATGGTTTTCAATGCAGCATTTACTTTGAGACCGTTTATTCTTCATCCAAGAATAGCAGGGAGACAGGCTGAAAAAGAACAAGATGATCTTTATCATTTCAAATAGAGCGATTCTAATATTTCTTCTAACCGTCTCGCTGTAGCTCTGCGTGTTTATATGCATCCCATAAAACAATTTTAGGAAATATCTTATTTTCATGTTTCACATCACATTCCTTTGATGAGACGAAATAAAACTCATATAGATATGACTGCTGTTGGTGTAAAGAAAAGAAAATAAAAAAAGAAATAGTTTTCTATGCAAAAATGAAGTCTGTCTAAAGCAATGCACTTCAGGAGGTTATATTGATGTTTAAAGGAAAAGAAACGTTATTCAAACTCGGATTCTTTTTCATGGCAATAATTTCTAAATGTTCATTTATTGCTTAAATATTGCAGGAGATACATATTTTGAATTGCATAATGTTTTGACACTACTAAAAAAACTTTCTGAAAAGAAATGTTTTTGAAAGCCAATTTGGAACGAAAACTAATTTTGAAATATTGGAATCTCTCCGAATTCAAAGTAGGTCTCTTCATTAGCCAGTGCAAGTATCTCTTCTTAATTAAAAGAATACATAGAAGCATTTTTCATAGCCTGGCAGCAGTGTGCTGGGCAAATAATTAATCTTGTATTGTCTGTTTGGCAGCACAGCACTTTCCTGCAACACTACTTGTGCAGTAGTTTATCCCTGTATGAACCAGGAGCAGGCTATGCTAAAATAAGGTTCTGATTCAGATACATTACAAGGACTGAGATTTTATAGCCATGAAAGCAGCTGTGCACAACAATTAAAAAATAGCAGTTTATCTAATCCTGTGTTTCACGAATGTGGGTCCTTTTTATTGCAATTCAGAGATACCCTCCTTTTCACGTCTTTGTGCTTGCATTATTTGCTTTTCTGCTTCTTGTTGTACACATTTAAACATCTGTTTTCCATTACTGACCCTCTGAAACATGGCTTGCCACTGTAGCGCAGGCAAAAGCGTTGAGGATGGCCATGAAAACCCTGCTTTTGTTTAGAGTAGGACTGCCAGATAAGATTATTTAAGCTGATAAAAAAACAAAACAATCTCAGGGTCACCGATGTTGGCGTTCTGGCCCACTTCTCTTTATTAGATAGTTTTGGCTGAGGGGCTTCGACTGATCTTGTCGCCGTTGTAACCTCCTGCCCAGTGATGATTTCATCTTCCTCTCGACACCATTCTTCTGTGATTAGAAATGATCCTCTGACAACATGTCTGAAACAGAGAGGTGGATAGGGTTTACCCATGCAATTAAACAAGCCGTCAGCACACAACGTGCTGCGATAACCTATTTCTACGCTGGCACCAACTTGGTGGGTACGACAGGAGTGTGTTCATGCCATGGTGTGCCACCGCACGTCACCCTCACCTTCCTGGTGAGAAAAGGTTATTGCCAATATAGGAGTTAATAAAAGGAGGTGGCAGCAAGGAACCAGCAATGTCCTTCGTGATCTGCTGTGTGTTGAAGAGGCTGGGAATCCCATTAAGTTAAAGCAAAAGGCGAGGACGGTGATGTTGGCTCCGCTGCAATGTTCATCCCTGTAGGAGACATGGAAAGAGGAGCTGGAGCAAACCACGTTTTCCCCACAGTGATGAGAGCAGCTGCTTCCCAAAGCTCAACTTCTGGATGACTGCTGTCCTTGAAAACCACCTGCTCTCCTGGACTGGGGCTCACGGCACGTTCTGACTTATCCACGCACGGAGCAATTTCCTGCCAGATTTCCACTGCCATAAGAGAAGGTTATAAATGATGCCCAAATAGCTGCTCCTCTGCGCTAATTAACACTGTAACTCTACATAGTCCTATTTTGGGCTGGCGGTTTCCCATGCTGTAAAGTCTGAATGCTCCTCTGGCCTGTTCCAGCACTTGCTTCCCCTCCGATGGGACACAGGCAGAGCCCAGCCAGCAGTTCCACCTCCCCTCTCAAGGCACTGACACCCTGGCGAGCAGAGATAAGGTCCCTCGAGTTTAAACTTGAAGAAAACTGAGTGAATGGGGCTGACTTTTTCCATGAGTTGAAGAACATGGAAATTTTTAATGCATATTTTGATATGTCCTGGGATAATCTATGACCTTTTGAGTCCTTTTTTGTCCAAAGCAAACTTCAGAACGTAATCCCAGCAGATTTCTTGGAATCGTGACGCTGAGTGGATTCTACAGATATCCCAAGTGATGGTCTGGGAGGAATGAAAATATCTTCAAATTACCTCCCATTTACCAAGGGATGAAAGTGAACAGTAAATGCAGAGTGCTTATTGCACGGGAAGCTGTCAGAGCAATCAGTTTGTATGTCTATATTGTGTGTCCCAGTCCCAAAGAAATTCCTTGCATATTTCTGTAATATTTAAATAATGCCCACTCCTTGGAAAACAAAATGTTTCATAGGCTTTTCACAGTCTTTGGGGGGTAAGAAGTTCAGCTCTTTCTCAGAGTTGCACAGTTTATCTGAATTTTCCCATTTTACCAGCATTCAGAGCACACACCCCGGGCATCCTGAGGTGCAGCAGACTCAGCACATCACAGCTACCTGCCCCTGAATGACTTTATTCCCATGACCAGGGCCACGGGGGCAAGCACCATCCATACCATGACCTTCATCCCAGCAAACTAAGCTGCCTCGCAGATGAGACGGGACTTGTGTTGGAGACAGCCCTGGCTGAAGAGGTTTTACTCAAGGACTCCGCGACAACAAATTATACTTTAAAAATTGAGTTGCTCACTGTGTGTGCAAAGCAGGATGAACTTCTCATTACTGTCTTGTTATAAAAGTCAAGAATTATTTTCCCTCCCAGGATACGACCTGTCTAAACTCCCTGAGGAACTCCTCTGGCAACATTTACCACGGAGCAGAGCAGATTTTGTAAAAAGCCTCCAAATAAGAAATTTTTAACCTAGGCAATCCTTGCTCCCCTGCACCAGAACAGAGTTTCTTTCACCCTTAAATTGGTAAACATTATACTGTTGCTGCATCTAACCCTACCAACAGCCAAGATAAGTCCATTCAGGCTTCCTCTAATGCCAACTACCCATTTAACAGGCACCATTTTAAATAAATCCTCTTCAAAAGCTCTGCAAACACCAGCCAAACAGATCACAGCTGAAAACTCCCTGTCTCACAGAGTTTAGACAGAAATGCACATCTACGTGTTAGCACAGCTTGTTGATTGTGCTGACACAAACCACGTTGATCATGGTTTCTGGAGTGTTTAAAGGATTAAGATGAACCTGTCCTAGATACCTGCTAGCTAATAGTTTGGATTGGATGAAACTTTATTTAGGTGCTCCATTCATCAGTACTAAGGGAACTTTGTAGGTATTTCATACAAAGAAGAGGAGGAGAGAACAACAATTTAAAAAGAAAAAAGACATAATTAAGACATAAAAATGCAGTAACATCAGTCAGAAGGTGCTATCTTAGGAAAAGGCAATGTTTGTGTGTTTGTTTACTTCAGAATCACTTTGTTTATCTGCCAAGAGGACATCGTACAAGGAACCTCTTTTCCAGGCATCATGTGTATGTTCTTTCCTACTCCAGGCGAGCTTTTTGCATATGATTTCCAAATAGAACAACTGGTTGGACCTCTCTGTCCAAGTCGTTCTCTTTCCCATAGTAAAAAACACGTGGTCTTGATTCTGGAGAGGACAGCAGCATGAGTGAAAGCTCATCCTTGTTCATCAAAGGACTTAAGCTCATGCTTAAATCTAAGAAAACACTTAAGTGCTTTGATAAAAAGGGAAGGTCCGCTGAATTGGGACCAAAGAGATGCTACAGTTAATTGATTTCCTTTGAGAACAGCCTGTATTTTCCCCAAAGGGCTAATACTGTATTTCTTCTGTTCAACTCAAAAGCTGTTCCAAAGCTGCAGCAAGTTTGATAGGGTTGGCATTTCTTAGAAGCTATTTATTCACCCATGACCAAAGTATTAAGACTCGCTCTCTGCAGTAAATATGCACAAGTGGACACACACTGGGAAATTCTTTGTCTTGTCCCCTGTTCTGCTGCTGAAGGAAGACACATGGTTTCAATGATGTCTTTGTTATCTGATCAAGCATCCAGTCCAATTTGCAATTTTAATGAAAATCAGACACCTGCACTGCAACTGATCTCCACTCCCAGGATTAACAACAACAAGGAAAAGAAGCATTCCCCCTTATCGGAAGAACTGAAGCCACCAGTATCCTGTTACCAAAGCCCAGGCTGTGATTTCAGATGCTACCCAGAAGAAAAGAACCCTTTATCCCTCTTTGGACAGTGATCTCCTCAGATGGAGAACCAAATCGAAATGACTAGCTAGTGGTAACATTAGCTCAAATGCAGAAGCGCAATCTGGGGAGCTCTGGCCACACCAAATCTCTGCAAGCTTCAGAGACAAGTCGAGCTGGCTGACTCCGAGGCAGCACAAGTACTGCTAAGGCCACAGAGCCAGCTCTCTTATAGAGAATTATTACCAGAGCATGCCTCTTTTGGTGTTGATTCAAGGTTTATTCCTCTTTTTAAATCTGTACAGGATCATTTTTAATCTGGTCTGTCTTGGACCTGAAGATGTCACACCCTGTAGCACTGAGCAAAACCCCAAAAAGAAATTGGGAGAGGATTTGAAAGTGAGACAAGTGTCCTGGTTGCAGTGTCCCCGGGGAGACATCCCCCAGCACATCCCCATGCCAAAGCTGAGGCTGAGCGATGCCTGGGAGGGAGCGTGGCACATGGGACATTCAAACACTGGGAGCAAAAGACCAGCTCAACACATGCCTGTTTGACACCTGTTTGCAAAGCCAAACTGCAGGACCATTTGCAAAGCCACAGCTCCAATTAAAATGGGGGAAAGGTATAACAAGTGCAAAAAATGGGATATCATTTAATAGACTGTATAAGAGAGATTTCCTCCACTCCAAGATGCAAGGAAACCCACTTCCTCAGTGGTTTTGCCAAGGTTTACTGGAGTACTTTCCAAAATGTTTCCTGATTTCTCCTCTTGCCTGAAGCCCATTTCTCTCCGTCAGCTGAGTTGGTGTTTGTTGGTGTTTTTCATGTAGGGGGAGAAGGATAAGAGAAGGAGAGGAGGAAATAAAAATACTAGTAAGCATCTTCAATGAGTCGATAAACTTCAAAGACTACCCCAAATGTAGAACTTCTAATACAATTGGCAATTTTTCACACAGGCTTTGGCTGTTGAAAGAAATTTGTTCTAATGGAAACCCCCCCGAGTTCTGGAGATGCTCAGGTAGTTCTGGCCAAACCAGGGAAGTTTCAGGTGCCAGAGCTCTTGGGATCTTCCCTGTCCCGAGAAGAAAGTCTTATCTATCGCATAGTTTGTCTTCTTGTTGTAGCATGAGCTCCCTCTTTTGCCCTTTGGAAGGTAAATCAGGCAGCTCCAAAGAAAGGGCTTGTCAAATAGTTTCAAGCCATGCTTCTCTTCCTGTCCTACAGCAAGGCAAACAATTTGGAGACCCCAGGTCAGTGAAGCACTGCCTGTATTGCTGAATTGAGCCCTTTATGTGCATGGGCTTGTGTTCCAGAGAGAGGCAATGATGCTTTTTATAGCAAGACTATTTTCTATTCAACTCCGAGTTGGGCTCCGCTTTCCTAATAAGGATTTTTCACCCCATTTTGCAAAGGAAATTGTATTATTTTGAAACTACATTTAGCCACCCCAGCCTCACAAAATATCCTTGAAAACACTGTACGCTTGAACCTACCACCCATGAAATAACAGAGGGAGCTTTCTCCCCAGGCTGTTTCTCTCTCTGTCTGGTTTAGGGACGTGTCCTGTTGTAACCCCCCCAAGCCCGGTGTCCTGGTGCTGCTGCTGGGGACGTGCACACTCATTTCTAATTCAATTCAGGGCTCACTTAAGTTGATAGAAAAAATTTCCTGTGGATTTCAGGAGAATAGGAACTCTCGTAGTGTCCCTGCATGGCATTTGGACATACCCTTGCAAATGCTGCAGCAGTTGTAACGTGAGGCTGCTCCTTGAGGACCTGTTGGATACGTCCACCCGTTCTTCCAAATTGCACCCACAGTGCTTATCTCTCCCGTCGTTTATCTTCCTGCTTCCTATAAACACCAAGTCTGAAAAAGTTGTAAAACAACCACAACGAATGTTTGAATGCCACGTTCAGGTCCTTGTTAAGACTCAGACCTCTTCTCCAAGTCCCGCTGTCCCTGTGCGTTTTTGTCAAGGGGCATTTGGGGAAGGATAGTCATAAATGTGGAGACATTACCAGGCAACTAAGAGACGGCGTTTGCAAAAGCTCCTGCAGGTGGGGTTACGTGACTCGGTGCTGAAAACTGGATATTTGAGTCGTGTGCTGAAGCTCAGTGCTGTGATTACCCCAATGGGCACGTCTGCACTGCTCAACAGTCCTAAGAGGGGTCCTGGGACCAGTGCAGCTGCCTTAGCTATTTATCCAGCGAGGAGCTGTTCTGGTGCAGTTACACTTCCCAATCCTGAAGGTTGATTTTTGAGAGCCTCCAGGAAGATTTGTGCCCACCGTGTGGTGCGGAGGCACCCATTTCAGTCACCTGTGCCTAACTGATTTCAGTGCCCAAAGTTCACATGGTAACAAAGGAGTTTTATGAAAATTTTATGCAAAAACATTTATCAGCTAGCGTGGAGGGGATGTCGCAGGGCTGAACACAGCTCCTGTGAATGTCCCTTTTCCTTCTGGGAAAGGGCCAAAGCAGACGTGAGCCCGTCCAAGAACTGTGCACCATCCCTGCTCCCTGCTCACTTGTCACTGGATGTGCTTGGCATGTCCCTGCAGGCATGGCAGGGCCATCTGGGCATCTTCTCTCCACCAGAGCCTCTAGGGACTATCACAGTCCAAAACCCAACGGGCAACAACAGCTCTGCCTCCGTCCAAAGTTTTGAGCAGTTGCGGTATAACAGTCAGGGAGCAGGGAAATTTAAAGCTTTGTTTTTATCTTCCTCTCTCTTCACTCTTCTTTTTTTTTTTTTTCTTTTTTCTTTTGTTTTTTAGGCAGGCAAACATCTGCAGAGCACTTTAAGATAACCATAGCAATGACATGAGGACAATTGGCAGGCACGCTCTGTGCTCCTCAGCTGCGCGCTGTGATTCACTGGTCCAGCGCTCGGGGCCGCGTCCAAGCGGCCCAACAAGGAGGGACCTCTTCGCATGGAGACCTTGCCCCGGGGTCAGAGATAGAGCACACCAGAGCTTTCATTGGAGCAGAACGGGGCGGAATGTAGATATCAGGGGATTTTCAATGGAAATCACAGGTGTTTCTTCCCTGCCTCCTCCCTGCGAGAGGCCCCTCTATGTTCTGTTACAATTTGTTTTTCTGGCAACCAGCGCGCTGTATTTTTCTTGCCTGTGTTTTTATGAGTTATGTTTGGTTTCTGCTAAAACAACAGAAAACAGCACAGGGCTGAGGGTTGTTGTTTTTTTTTTTTTTTTTTTTTTTTTTTTGAGTGGGTTGTTTTTTTTTTTCTTTCTTTTCCTTTTAGGAACTATGCAAAGGGTCATTTGGAAGCCCTGATTCTAGTAAAACGTTTCAGAAGGATTGATGGAGGTTTCGGATCAGCTGAAGGTCACAGGTCAAATGGTTTAGCCCCCCGGGCGGGCGAGAAGATGAGATTAGCAGCCATGCAGCCACCGCCAAGCCGTGAAGGAGGACGCGGGGCTCCACGGGACACGCACGGCGGCGGGAGGAAGACAAGCTTTTGACAGGGGGCTTGGAAACCACCACTTAAAAACGTGTCACTGAAGAGCCACTCTTCCACACCATGTCAGCAGAGAAAGTGAGCCAAGGCTGGCCAGAAGTGAGGACATGGAAAGAAGCAGCCATGTGTTCACACAAGAGCAGGAGAATAAATATCCCAATTTTTAAGAGGAAGATATTTTTTAATTTGGTGGAGGACCAAGTTTTTAAAAAATATCCGATATTGTGTTTAAAGCAGAATCAATGGCTGTTCAGTGCAGGCCTGAGCCAAAGAGCAAGCAGAGAATAACAGCAAGTGTTTAATAAGTCTTTAGAGAAGCTGCTTTAAGAGGTTTTTTCTTTTTACACTCAACATGAGAGATCGGTATTGGTAATATGCATTATCCACACACCTTCATCTAACCAGCAAAAGATTTTGGCTGTGTTTTAGAGAAAAAAATCAGTGGCGTATGGTCTACATAAAGCATAAGCGTGACTTGTTCTTTCGGCTGGTCTTGGCACAGGGTGGGATCATGAAATCATCTTTCAGAAACCTCAGCAGGACCAAGGTACAGCCTCCTCCCGTTTTCATAGTTCTTCCTACCAAGAACCTTATTCATAACCACCACTACTGTCATTATCGTGCCATGCATCTACCCAGGACCAAAAATGTGCTGTTCTGAATATGGAAGCATCTCGCTTTTTATTTGGGATGGAGATTTAAAAAAAACCAAACACCACACCAAACAACAGGTATTATTCCCTGAGAAATGGATATAAGACCTCTGCATCTTCTAACATTTCAGATTGCTCCCACCATCCAACGCTGTCAGGAGAGGACTCCAGGCTCTCCAGGGGGGCTCAGGACCCAGCTCGTGTTGCAGGTGTTCAATATTCACAGGAGCAATTGCTGCCAACCATGCGTCACCAGCCCCTGCGCCCTGGGAAGAGGGGAGGTAACGAGCACCACTAACTTTCACGAGTAACCCTACCTGCAAGACAGCATTCAGAGAGAGGAGGGCAGTGGAAAGTCTGGAAACAGAATATGGAAAGGAAAAATTCAAGGCCTCCATGTTACATGAGATCCTTAAGGCGAACTGCATACCTCTGTAAGCAAAACCAACAGTGCTTATTTGCGTGGACAAGCGTCCTTTCTCTGCCTTCACAAAGAGTTTGCAAAGGATTAATAGACTGGCTATTTCAAATCACACAGAATGGACAAACCCTATTCCTGCGGTCCCCGAGACTGAAGAAAATATGTTAGACACCTGGCCAACTGCGAAATGTGTTTGCATGATGACCACAGCATTTACATAGCTGGGAGGTATTGCATAGCGTTGGTTCCTCAAAGGAAGAAAAAGACTCTAGGCTGCTTTTCTTCTCTACACAAAAAGTGATTTATTTAAAGCCAAGAGGTGTGAAGGATTACCTTTTGAACCCGCCAAACTGGCTGCAGACATCCTGAAGGGCAGATTTTATTATTTTGCATTATATTATTTTAAAAAGAATGAAAGAAGCTTTGGAAGCAGAGAGATGAAAACTGGCTTTCCCTTGACATATTTATTCCTCAGATTAAGTGTGTGTAATTGTATGCTATATACACACTGGTGTAGATAATAGAGGTGTTAGCTGTAGGACATTGCAACATCCGGGATGTAATTTATATCTCTCCCCCACGTCTTCAGTCTCAAACATATGTGGTTCATCATATTCTTTGCCATTGCTGGACTTTGGCAGAGCTCCAGCATTTCAGAGGTCACTGGGTACTTGAGTGGCCGATTTGTCAATAGCTACTTTTGCCATGTTTACCCAGGTATTATTCAGCTTTGTACCACTAAAACAAGCTGGTACATGCTGGTTTTGTTCCACATACTGTTTATTCTCTGGTGTTTTGACCTTAGAGTTCATCTATGATACGTGTCCAACCAGCACTTCTAGAAGCTGCTGTGAGGCTGTAGAGATGAGGACAGGCATAGGATAGGATAGGATAGGATAGGATAGGATAGGATAGGATAGGATAGGATAGGATAGGATAGGAACAGAACTGGAGGTGTTAGGAATGGAACTGGTGTTGCTTGTTAGGGCAAGATGAATTTTACATTTCTATTAAACTTGATGTTTGCAACTTCAATACACAGCAGGGGCATCATTCCTCTGTCTCTAAAACTTAGAGCATGAAGGCGGAACTGGAGGTATTAGGAATGGAACTGGTGTTGCTTGTTAGGGCAAGATGAATTTTACATTTCTATTAAACTTGATGTTTGCAACTTCAATACACAGCAGGGGCATCATTCCTCTGTCTCTAAAACTTAGAGCATGAAGGTCAACCACAGCTTTGGCATACCTATTTTGAATCCTACAGAACATAATATTGGGATACCTCAGGAAAGTACTTCTTTGTTCCTTGTTTTACATTTAAAGATCACAAATTTTATCCCAAGGGGAAAATCTGCCCTTTGCTTGTGCCAGCCAAGTACAAATCTGAGGAAAAACAAAGCAGCACAACAGAGCAGGTAACAGTTGCAGAACAACCCCCACTGCCTTTATGGCAGCACGACTCTGAAAGACCATCTTAGGATGCCAGTGATGCTCCAAGCCCAACCTGTGACTGGGAAAATGTCTACTCCATAAAGACCTCCAAGGACTGAGTCCAATCACTTGCCAACAGACGTTCTACAAGCCCAATTTCCAGAGGACGGCTATTCAAAGCTTCCTGAAAACCAAGACCTTTAGAAGTTTCTTTAGCCGGACACCCAATAGCTAAGGCATCCCAAATCCCTAGCTATTTCTGAACATCTTGGCACACAGTGCTGAGCATAGGAAATGGGTGAGATTAACGACTTCAGCTCACACATTGAGCAGGATATGAAGGGCTACATGTGCTATGTGCATAATATGTCCCTTTTGCCAGTGTCAATCAAATTTTAAAGCACAAAAAAGACATTGTACCCACTTGAAGAGCAAACATTTCACTTCTCTGGGTCCAAACATAAGGGAAAGATCCTCTTTCTTCCTATCTTCCTGCCATTATATGAACCAGAGAATAAAATTATCTAATATGAAAAATAAAATTAAATAAACTACCACGTTTACAAGCTAAAAATCAAGAGGAACTTCTTCCTGCCATTGAACTCCTTATGTTTTTGTTGCCTGAGAGAAGATTGAGGTTTTCCAAAGGTGTATTCAAGGATCTCGCACAAACATGCTCTGCTGCACTAGATGTTTCTTATCAGCCTCGGACTGCGAAAGCCATGATAGGAAATGTGCCATTCATTCACAGGGCTGCTGGTGGGGATCTGAGGCGTATCTCGAGCGTGTTATCACACGCTTTGTACTGTCTACTCCATCCTGAGAAAGAAACACTCTAATCAGCCCGACATTTTCTCCTTCTGGAAATCACCAGCCCATTTCTCTGCCTTTTGCCTTGCATTGATTAAACACCTTCCTGTTGAAACAGTAACTAGACAACCACAATAGCAGTAAAAAAGACTTTGAAACTCGGTATCAGTTGCCCAGATTTCTGTTCTCTTTCACGTGAGAACCAAGTTATTTTGAATGCGTGGGCAGGGAATAGGTAGGAAAGGATTGGGAGAAGAAATTTTGCTGCTTGGTTTAATAACGATCACCTCCTAGGGCTATCCTGTGTGTATGTACTGGGATGGATTTGGTTCCTTTGGGTTTGGATGGTGCTCCTGTGCATGACCACCAGGAAAGGATCCTCTCTGCAGAAGTTCTGCTTCCACTGAGCTCAGGGAGGCTTCTTCTGTGAGCAAAGTCATACACACTTGAAACATCAAAACCCCAAAATTTAAATCTGATACCACCCAGAAATTCTGGGAAATTTACAGTTCACTAATTGAAAACAAGATGTGTGTCTGGAATTTTTTTCCAGTAGAACCTTTTCCCACTTTTCTATGGGAAAGGGTTTTCCTTCACACCAGTCACATTACACATTTAGATCTGCTCATTCTGATAAATTCCACCTTTTCAAATACTTTTATCTCTTATTTCCCAAATATAGGATACTTTTTGCTGTGTCCTTTTACATAAGCTAAAGTGTAAAAGGATATTTTCTAATAGGAAGGGGAACTCAATCATTAAAAATGTACACACGCAAGTCACCAAGGCGGTACACATGTAAGAGTAACATTTATCTAATCATACCTATATCAGCTTAGTGTGACATTGCCTCCCAGAAAGGGAAAAAAAATAACACTATGTTAACATTGCAATAAAATAAAGGTTTTGTTCTTTTAAAATGCAATTGTATCCATTCAATTAGCTTCTAGCACTTATGCTTCGAGGCTGCCCTCTTCTGTAATTGTCCTTTCCTTGACAGCAATTTTAAAGTTTTCCCCTCAATAAAATCTAGTGAAGAAAAATCAAAACTGTTCTTCTTTTTATCTAAGCTGGTAAGTGTATAATAACACTCACCCTGCTGAGTGTTTAAATGTTTAAATGACAATTTGGGAAGAGCATATGTAGCTTGAGTATTGACATATATGAAATACATTAAAATGAAGAGTCAAAATGGCTAATTACTCCACTGAGTGCTTCACACACTGTTGAAAAATGGCAAATAACAAAGGGAAATTTATTGCTTAAAAACTTATTAGCAGGCACTTTGAATCCTTAGGAAATTTACCTCATACAATACCTGGGCTGAAACCACTCAGCAAATTCCTCTCAAATTTGTTGAAAACAATTGATTAAGCTTTGCCTAGAAGGATGACCAGTTGGATGCTGAGCAGGAAGACAGGGCTGGCTGATACACGCACACGTACACACAGACATCCAGAGAAGATTTAAGAGCCATCCTCTGCTGCAGCTGTTTTCATAATTTAGACCCAATGTCCTTACTCATTGCACGTAGTCGTATCAGTCAGACTTAAAGGCATGAGGAGGACCTAAAGATTGGTTCAAACCTAAGCCCTCCTCATCCATCTTAGTCATTTTATAGGCTTATAGCAGCAGTTTGTCCTTAGAAGCGTACATACAAGCCTTTCCTCGGTCAAACCAGAGCTTTAATTTATTGCAATTCAGCCACTTTGGACAAGATGACAATGTGATGACAGCAGGCCTGTACCATCAGTCTTTCTGAAAGCACCATGAAGATAACTTCTTTGATGTTTCATGAAACTCAAAGCTTCTGAAGAGCACATCAGAGTAGCATTAAAAAAGGGGATGAAAGTTTAGTCCTGTAAGAATGACACAACCCACCAAACTCATGGGACCTTGTTATCTGCATAGTTCCTACAGTAATCTGCCTTTCATCAGGCCTCCAATAGGAACACGTTGCACGGGATATTTTGCCTATAGTTTCAGCAAACTTGCTCTCGAAAAAACAAACATGCAATGGCATACTCTTATCTTTCCTGTTAACGGTTTTTCTAAGCTTCCCATCAAAGCCTGTGGGAAATTCAAGATGGTTCTTTTCATAGCAAAAATAAAGGGAAAAAATTAAGCATGTTCTGTGACCGTGCCTCAGCAGACTTTGCATCACTTCTTGCATTCCTAACCAAAATAGACACCCTGTTTGTAGTGAATCACTTACCAAATTATCGAGTATTTTCGAATTTTTAACCCCACACAGGTGATGAATTCCCTCTCAGAGCAGAGGCTGTAGGCGAGGGGTAACTGCAATGCAGAAGTTAAGATCACTGGCAAGAAATCTCACCCTAAAATGATCCCTTTGATCCAATGCTCAAGATCAATCCCTAATATTACTAACAGCTTAGATGTAGTTATGAGAGGGACAAAACAAACAAAACCACAACGAGAGATGGAGAACCACATCGAAGAAGAGAGTCTTAGGGATAAGAGTACACTATCTTTGGTCTGATCCATTTCCGTTTAAAATTGCTGGGTTTTTCTAAGAAATCCTGACCCTTGAGACATCAATATAAAAATGAATTCCTTCTTTCATTTCTATACACAGCTCTCTCTGCTCGATTCTTCCTCATAAACCACGATGTCATCTTCTTTTACTGTAGTTTCCAAATGCAATCTTTTGTGGATTGTTTTGTTTTGTTTTTTCTGTTTGTCCACATTAGAAGCAGTTTCAATATGTCCACAGACCTTTGCAAATACATAGAGAATAACTCACCAGTGATTAGGGATAAGTCATTGCTAGAAAGTTTGCTTTGGTGTAGCTACCCAATTTTCTCTGTCGAAGAATATACGGAGTAGCTGTAGCTGAGTAGGAACATCATAAATCTTGCCCTGACTCAGACAGGAGAAGCCGGTGTATGAGGCTGGGTCCCATTTCTTTTTTAGATCACATATAACAAAAGGTTGCATTATTGCTGCATATTCCAATTACTTCTGCAGTTGCTCTATTGGCCCATAAGTCACTATGTCCAAGATACGCGCAGGATATATCGATTCACTGCAGCATCTCCTCTTCCTCTGTAAAAGGAGGTATTGTTCAAATGCCAAAGTTACATGGCTGGATTTCCAAAAGCACTTACTGTTTTGATAACTTTGTTTCTACTGATACCCAGATGAACTGTTGAAACACCGCCCTGCGGGTCTAGCAAACTGAACGGGAGGAAAGATCTTCTGTTTAATGTGGCGAAATTCACAGATTCTGTGAAACGCAGGAGAGGTCCAGTGCTCGGACTTTGAAGGCAGCTCCTCCACCCCCTTTCCCATCACAGATCCAGCTCTCTTCCCTTTTTCATGGACTGCAGAAGGAGTGGAGGGGACTGAATCCCTAATTTAACATATTAGCATTAGCTGACCGTGTCTTCAGAGGGAATGAGGCATGTCACGGTCTTGCACGACGTGTACACCATGCTGCCAAGAAAAATCCTCATCAAGGACAGTATCACATCCTGCTGTTTTTACAGCTGTCAATTTTTTTCTTCCTAAAATGGAAGCAAACCTTTGCAGACAAACTCATCCCTGGTGTAAGTACACCGAAGCCAAGTTCAGTATCAATAAATCAGTGCCTTCATCAGGAAAGCAATTGCATGGTTGTTTTTATCTGCTATTATCTGTACGTTTAATTGGAGTACAAAAAGTAAGTAAATTTTTAATGACAGCTGCATTCCCCATCCCAGCCTGTTGTATGACCTTCAGATATTGAAAACAAATGAATAATTGAAAACACAGCTTCGATCATTCAACTTTTAGGTGTTTTTGAAGCTCGCCTAAGAGACCTCAAAAGACTCTTTTCTCCTACCAGAAAGCAAATACTTCAATCAATTCTGATCTTAACCATTTCTCCTTTAAAAATAATTAAAATCTATTTCTGTACTTCTCTAATATGGCAAAAAAAAAAAATCTATATAGAAGCTAAATTCTGCTGGCTTTCATGTGGCTTAACTCAAATAAATTACTGCAGATTTACACTGCACTAAGATCCACTCTCTTTATGTCGGGGCACTACAGCTTCAGCACTCAGAAAATCAGTCCAAATTTCATATAGAATGTCAGGACACTACAGCATCGGTACTCAGAAAATCAGTCCAAATTTCATATAGAAATACTGGATTTTATTACAGAATGAGAAGAAATTTATTTTTCCACAAAATAATTAAAGAGACAGGATCAGAGGTTCTGAACCAGCCCCTGGATGGTTTTGGCTGCTACTCTCTGTGTTTCTCCCAGGGTGGCTCAGGGTGCCCCAGGAAGGACGCGGCAGCAGGAGCTGTGGGGCCACCCAGGGAGAAACCCGCAGATGCGGTGACAGTCAGGAGACCCCACACCCATTCCTCATCACTGTACATGAAAACCAAACTAACACCCAGCTCGGAGCTGCGTGTCAGTGGAAAAAGGCAGGCAGTATTTGGGTAAAATCCAGCAGAGAGTATCAGGCTTCCCTCCAGTGACCACTGTGAGTGACAAGGGGACAAGGCAGAGCATCGGCCCAGCAGCCCAGTGCCAAGATCTGTCCTCCATCACATGCCAAGCCAGGCAAAGTGATACCTTGCCTCATCGCAACCCCAACTGTGTGGCCAAACTTTTTTTGTCCAGGGATACGGAGTGGAGGAGCAACACCTCTGCCTGTCAGCATCCTTGCAGGAAAAGGGACACACGAGCAGAGAATTTACTTTCTATGTTCATCCAAAAAACCCCCAAAAACATCTATACAGAAACCCTCCTTCTCTTTTTGCTTTGGCCCTGCCTCTCTCTCCTGACCCCGCACCCAGCTGCTCCCCAGCTGCTCCCCGAGAGGTTGTGGCACATTTTCCAGGGACGGGGCTGAGCCAGTGTGAAATGCTGCACGTTGCAGCCAGGCCTGTGACACTCACCAGTGTTTTAGAAGAAACCCCCAAGATTTCCTTAGTTGGAAGAAAAAACATTCTCTGAATTCCCTGCTTGGGCTTTTGCTTTGTCTTAAAGGAAAATAGCAGGGGGCAAGGAGGGAGAGGTCTCCTGTCCATGCTGCTGAGCGGGAGTGGAGTCACTCCTGGCTTTCCAAATAATTACCTGTGCACCAAGGAAGGTATCACTGGGAATTGCTACCTTCAGCAAAACCTGTACCTGCTTTTGGTGACAGATAACCAGCCAGGAGAATGGGCCATTGGCAGCAGCAAGTACATGTGCTTTATTACAAGCATGGTTGCTTGTTGCAGATACACCCTAATTGTTGACAGCCACACGCTCAACTCAAAGCATCACCCTCTCTGGGCATCATGGCCATTCAGCTCAGAAGACCTTACTGTTTCTGGAGTTTTCTTGATTTTAAAAGCCTCCTAGAAAGATATCGTGTCCTGTAGGTCAAATCTTTCCCACTGCTGCACAACTGGAAGTTGCCCTGGGTAAAGTGCAACTGCAAAGGCACTTCTGGGAAAGCTGACGTTTTGATTTCGCTTTCTGTCTTTTAACTGTGAGGCTTTAGAAGGAAACAATGCACACAGCAATGCAAAATGTTTACTTTATATATATTCCCTTTTACATTTGCTATCAGATAGAAATTCTGTGTCAGGGAGAAAATCATTCTCCCAACAAAACAATTGGTAACTTTATTTCCCAACGTGGCAGAAAAGGCTTGTAATATTTGTAGCAGACTGGTATACTTTTCCTAGCAATAGTCTCACGTAATTGTGTGTTCCCACTTTATGCCAGCAAATGCAAATTCACTATTGAATTAATCATTGTCCTTGGCAAAGAGGTGTGGGTTTTTAATGGGAAAAATAAAAATCTTAAGGGTCTCTTCCAACCAAAAAGATTCTATGAGAAGGCCATTGAGCCCTAACACCACACTCTATCCCTTCACTGCACTTCCCTGGATAATTTCACAAGCTGTAAAGTCTTGGGCTGCAGATAAACAACACTTGAGTTGGGACCACTGATGAATATCCCTTCCCAGTTACACCTTCAAGGTCAGGTTGGATGGCTTTCTGAGCAACTTGATCTAGTTGCTCTAGAAGATGTCCCTGCTCATGGCAGGGGGGTTGGACTACGTGACCTGTAAAGGTCCCTTCTAACCCAAATTATTCTATGATTCCATGAAATTGATAGAGGTTTTTTTCTTTAAACTTTAGTAGATTTTAAACTGAATATTAAATGAAGTAAACAACTGGTATTCCAGTTATTAGAGTGCTCCTTTTTACCTACCTGGAGCTCTTTATGAAAGAAAATTACCTTTGTATAATTAGCTAACTCAAGCAGCATTTATCCAAAACGAAAATGCCACATGTGGGATGTGAGTGATCAACATCTTTTGAAATTAATAGGAACTGAGCACTATATCCCTAAAACATATTTGCAAACCTCAGGCTGAAACCATATTCATATGCCTCGACCCCAGTCTGAGTGAGGCATCCAGCCCAGATTTCTCCCCTTAACCTGGTTTTCATTTTGAATGTGCAGTTTACCTTTAAGAAATTAATCTTTTAAATATGAATTGGTTTTCTCAGATGCCTGGCTATCATAAAAGGCTCCAGACACTGCCAGGAATGAGATTACAATGAATATTGGTATTTGTCATGATTTGTCTGCCTCTTTGCCATTTTATTTTATGTTTCAAACTCGAATAATCCAGGCCATGCATATTAAGCACCTGTGGCTTGTGCGTTCACGGGCACACGGGGAGGAAAAAGAACAAGGTTTATTCTAGAAGTTGCACACCCAGCCCATAGCTCTGGGAGTAGTCGTTTCCATCTGTTCTGCGGGAAATGACTCCCTCCTTTGTCAGATTTTCAGGAAACTTGGAATTCTTGATTTTGAGCGCAGCTGGCCAAAACGCATCCTCCCAGTTTCGAGATTACAGCCTGGTTTGGCTAAAGCATTGCAAAACCCTGTGTTGTGATTACAGCTGGGGCGATGGGCAGCTGGCAGCACTCTCTGCTCCCAGCAGGAATTGCAGCCTGGTCCATGCAGCAGCTCCCAGGATAACGCTGAGCGGCGTCCCCACGCTCGGGGGATGCTACACGTGTCCCTGCTCACAGCCAGAGCCCAGGTGGCACCCGGCACCTCAGTCTGACACAGTGACACAGGCTGTGGGGCAGGAAGCCTCGGAGCTACAGCTGGCTGAAGGCTGGTGAGGCAGAAATTGGGGATTCCTCCATGCTCACCCCAACCCAACACTCATCCCACACGCCCCGAGGTGGACCCCAGCCCACCGGGGCACCGACCGGCACAAAGCATCTCTCTCACCAGCTACGTTTAGGAAAAACCCAGAAAAGTCACAGCAAATGAAGTCTTTCGCCTTTAAGCAAGAGTTTCTCAGGCCATGTTGACAAAGATAACATTTGGATTTTTGGAAAGCAGATGTGTAAAACCCTACCAAACGCTCCTCCTCCCGGCCCGCCTGCTGGCTCTCATGTGAGTTTGGGCGGTCTTGTTTGTACACATTTGGTCTGCTACGCATTCGCTGTGATTTCTCTTGATTGAATAAAGCATTAATAAGATAATCAAAACAAATGCCACTCTTTGGCTGTCCCTTAAGCATGTCTGGAGCTACGTAAATCGTTCGATATGACTGCTGGAAAATGGGAATGGTGTAAAACTGTAAACATGGTGCCATATGGCTTACACGCAGTTTCACGATCAATCAGCATCAAATTAAAAGCAGGAATTATTATTGAAGTTGAAATGAAATACAGATAGCAAATGTGAGTACTTACAACTTCTGGGTCACGCTTGAGCAAGGAAGTGATGCAAAGAGCTATAATTCGTTCTCTTTCAAAGGAGCCTTTAATAAGAGCTCAAAATATTTTCAGAAGGAAAGAGTCCTATGGCTTATCCCCAAAGACCAGCAGAAGGCAGTGAGCTGAGGGGGTGCACGTCGGGGGCTGCCTTTCCCCACCTGAGCCATTTTTCTGGCGCTGCCTCAGTTTCTTAAATCTATGTAATGGGCTAACACTCCCAGCAGCTTTGGGTCTGGATCAAAGCGAGACACTGGAAGCCACTGACAGATCCTGCAGAAAGTAAAGTATGATCCACCTTTGAGCATTTAAAGGAGCTTGTAGAATATTGAACCTAACCTTGGCCACGGACTTTCTTCTCACCTGGGCTCTGAGCCTGGGTGAGGCCGAAGGGGGATGCCACAGCTGCCACTATATTGTGTTTCTCCCTTGACTATTTCAGCACAGGTCATTGTTCCCAACAAATCCCTGCCTTGCATTGTATTGGAGCGGTGATTGCATCAGAGATTTTCCAGGAAATCTCCTTTCCAGCAGATTAGCAGGTCACTCCCCACCCTCCCACCCCACCCCACGCAGTGGAAGACAGACTCTCTATAGCCCACAAGTCCCGAGCATTTAGGAGGAGTTTTGAGGTGGGAGGGCTGCAGGGGGAGGGCTGGCACTATTGCTGTTTTAATCCTCTTTTCCCATTGCACCAGAGCCTACGATACACCAAGGGCTGCATCACCCCCAAGAAGCCCACTCTCACTTATTTTATTAAAGTTTGAGACTTTTTCCTTGTCAAGTCAAAATATCTACCAGTGTCTTTGGGCGGTGCCTTAGAAAACCAGGTCTCCTTTGAAAAGCAAATGAAGCAGACAAAGCCAACACCTAGAGATGTGGAGGATCAGTGGACATGGGGATGTTTTGCAAGCTTTGAGGTTTGGGGTTTTTTTCCCTGTATTTCAGATTGGACTAAATGAATCAGGACAAAAGGAGGATCCAAATTCTGCCAAGAAATTGACCTTTTTCATACAGCTCCTTAAAGGGACAGTCCTGCCCACAGGAACAGAACCAGGCTCTTGACTTAGACTTCATCTAAGATAGGGAGAAATATATATTGGCATTTTGAGTTAATATGGAGCTTTTATATTTTATTGTCTCACTTTTAACAATAGTGGAAGGGCATTCTTTGAGGTAACTCAATTGGTTTTGCTGGTTTGCTTTAACCTCATTAATTTCTGTGGCAAAAATTACAATCTTGTGTAACCAGGCCCATCACCAGGGGAGCCCTCAGACCTAATTCCAGCCTTAAGGTGGGAGGAACACTCCCCCTGAACCAGCAAAAACTTCCTCCACACATCGAAGCTGCTCACAAAACCAAGCCCTTGCCTAAAATGTTGCCTGAATGACCGGAGCTGTGAGGAAAGAAGCTGCCGATTTCCTTGGTCTCAAGTGTTTCTCCCACTCTGAAGCGAGAGAGAAACAGAGGAAAGGCGATTGCAAGAATAATTATGGTTGGAAAAAATCTGGGACTCACTGCTGCTCTTCCTAGACTATTTATTTAATTATGAAGATATTCTCATTAATAAATGAGATACAATAAGCAAGAGCTCCTCCCCCCCGAGTGCCTTATATGTCCTTATATCACCAGTACTTTCTTACACAGAGAAATATATGTGTATATTTCACAGATATATCACACAGACCCTTTCTCAAAAGCATCACAAGCTCCTCTGAAACTTCCCATCCTCTTCAATCTGCTTGCCCACAGCAACCTCAGGAGGCTTGATCCTTTAAGGATTGCAAACCTTCTCATTTTCTGCTTGTTTATGCCCATTTGCTCTGCTGCCAAAACTCGTATTGAGGGGGTTTTTTTACGCTATTATTTTCTAAAGAAACAAGAAGTTAACTCCGAGCGCCACGTCCTTTCACTTGAGCCATGTTTTGACAGGAATGCCACAGACCCCTTGCATGTCAAGAAAATGCTTGCCTGACTTTTAAAGTCCTATTTCAACAAGCCCGTCAATTGCTCCATCAAACTAGGGAGAGGAGAAAAAAAAAAGGTAAAGCAAACAAGGTACACTTTTGCCCCATCTTTAAAAGAGAAATCCACCCCGCATGCCCGACGTTGATTCAGGCAAAACGCCAGCTTTGGAGTTCAGTGAATTATCACCTTTTCAGCAGAGCTGAAAAAAACCCTTTCCCTCTTGTATTAGTTGTCCTCGTCCCACAAGGGCTGGTCGAAGCCAAACAGCTCTAGGGTGAGAGAGCCCCTGGGGAGGGGACCTCTGTGCAGTGTCCCCACATGGGGCTGAAGCCACCAAGGGGCCACGGGTTCTCCTCGCTCCCCATCTCGCCCAAACGGGGCTCAGGACTGGGAGGGAGGCAGGAAAGAGAGAGTCTTTTTTAAGTAATAAATGAATAAATAAGGAATAAAACTAACATTGCCGAAGGCCACAAGTCAGAAAAACCCGAAGCGAGCTGGAGCATTATGAAATCCAGGCAGAATATGGGAGTGCTTCCTTCACTGTTTGCCTTACAACCAGCACCCAAAAAAGTTCACACCTGTGCTGGGAACCTTGCCTAAAAAAAGCCCAGCCAAGTATTTGAAACAAACACATTTTCAGACTTTTCTAACCCCAAGGCATTTTCGCAGGGATTGCCAAGGCTCCGAGTCAAAGCACGGAGCAGAGAACAAACAAAACAACCCTCGGCCAAGCCCGCCTCGCCTGCTTCGTGCAAAGCCACCCCAGCGAGATGACCACAGCTGGGATGGGGAGCCGGGTCAGGCCGGGGACGGGTTTCCTAAAGAAAAAGGCTCCTCCAGCATCCTGGTCCCACCTCCCGCCGTGGGCATCATAGGGAGGAGCATTATCAGCTCAGCATCTCCAGGAGGAAGGGAAGAGCTCCCTGATTTCATCCATCTCTGAGGCTAAGTAGGACTAGATAACGACATTGCACAACGTTGCCATAAAATGTAAAAATGGGCTTGAAATGATGAGCTGTGAGTTAGGCAAGCGAGCCGCGTCCAGGGAGGTAATCTGCTCGCTTTCTCAGCGAGGTTTGACAGTAGCTTAGTAACTCTGTGACACCAAAATATTGATAGGGTTTCCAACCTGGCAGACCCCATGTACTGCATGGAGACCAACTGTATCAACAAACAAAGCAGTCCCTGGGTGCTGCTCTCTGTTTAGTTAAGCGCATCTTCCTGAAAGAAATAGAAAGGTAATTCCTCGGCTATTTATAGAGCAATTTACAGCATGAGTTGCCACAAACAGCCCGCTTGCCCTTGCTGTGTCCCACAGATGCCTGGGCTGTGATTTTGCAGCCCACCTTGCCCGGCGTGGACGGGTGACTCCTGCCAAGTGGTAGCCAGACACCCAAGCAGACACAGACAATTAGCAGCATCCCTCATTGGGCGGCTGGACTTTCTGTGTGGTCCTGCTCTTCAAAGCACGGAGACTCAAACCCAGACCCATGCAGTGCGTAGGAAACGCTCGTAGGTGGTTTGTCGAGGAGACAAACCTCCCTGACAGTCATCCCGTGAGGAGCTGGACTGCGCTGAAAGCAGCCCTGTGTGTTTTCTGCCTCGCTTGTGGAAGGGGAGCTGGCCCTCCCCACCATCACTCACCCTGCCAGATGTGGGGGTCAGACATCGGAGTTGACTTGGCCCCATAACAAATGCTCCCCATGGAGGACCATGGAGGTCCCTGTGCCAGGCAAGCTGGCAGGTCCAGCAGGTAAAACCAAGGTTCAAAGCGGTCCCTGTGATGCATCAATGGATGGCAGAGCTGTCAGGGCTGAATGCAGGCTCCTGCACGCCTGGTGGGGAGGCCTTGGGTTCAGATCTGTCCTGCTGAGAGGTGGGAAATCACTGAGAGCCTCAAGGTCCTGTGTGGAGGTTGCTGACCTCATCACCTCAGCCCTGCCGATGGGCACTCATGGTGAGGATAAACCAGAGTGCGGATAAACCAGTGCCATTCCCCAAACCTTGGGCTTCTTTTTAACACCTTGGATAAAATCGATGCTAAAGTTACAACCTTTGAATTTGAGGACAGGGAACTGGAAAAAACCTCCGAATCCAGTCTCTTACCACCACAAAGGAGCTCATAAAAATCTATTTCAAATGCCAAAAAAGCTCCTTTTAGAAAAACAGAGGTTTTTCACTGTCATTACATCCCAGGCTTGTAGGAGAGGAAGGCTTCAGGAAGAGGAAGGATCAGCCCATCAGCGTCCCCCTTCCCTTGCAGGGCTTGGATGTACCTGCTGAGGGTGGGGAAAGATGGATGCAGTCAATCAAGGTCATTGGGAGCCATATTGCTGGCAAAACCATTTTGGGAAATCCAAGAGTTTCACTGCAATGTTTTAGAGATAATCAGAGAACATTTCAAAAGCTGCAAAAGAAGGTGGGACAGGCAGGTCCTGGGATGGGATAAGCTAACAAACAGCTCTTGCTCCTGGGGACAGTTTGTGTCAGCCAAAGAGCCATCTCAAGAGCCAAAGGTGAATACTGGAGAAATGAACATCCTCAGCTCCTGGTATGTCAGGAAAGAGGCAATAATACATCTCTACACCTCCAATTTCTAGTTACTCTGGGTGATAATTCAAAGCCCTTGCTTGAATTAGCCAAATCTGTTAGCATCCAACCCCTGTCTTCTCCCTTGAGCATCCAAAATCTGAACACCTAAAAGGAAAGGCATTCAGAGGCAACATGGGGATTAAAGGCACTTTACAAATGCTCCCTTCCAGGGAAGATTTGATCCCACACCAGCCCTGCTGTTTTCCAAGGAAGAAGATGACTGCAATTTGTTGCTGAGCTTCATCCCACTGACCTTTCCTGCCCTTTCTGGCTTTGTGAGTGGTTGACACAGTGCTCTTCACTGCTGGTGGCATCTAAAGCAACCTGAGTTGTGGGCCACACAGTGCCAACATAGAATCACAAAATCACAGAATCTTCATGGTTGGAAGGGACCTTTGAGATCATCAAGTCCAACCACAAAAAAAACCAAAAAAACAAACAAAAAAATGACTGCATCTGTACCAGTAACACATTCCCCAGAGCAGCTCCCTGCACCCAGCATCTGCTCTTTTTCTCTCTCTGCAAAGTGAAACGCGACTGCATGTTTGTGACTGCTGCACCCTCGCCGGAGTCTCAACAGCTCTGCTAGTGTCTGAGCTCCTGAGGGAATAAACAGAGAGGGGAGAAACAGCCAAAACACCAGGGGAAACAAGAGAGGAGACAGGGAGCTGCCAAAAAAGACTCCCTCCTGCTTGTTCAGACAAAGCTTGTCTCGCGGCCAAAAGTGGCAGAAAAATGCTGCCCTATAAAAGCAGGCAGGGAGCAAGGAAAGCAAGAGATGCCCCTCACTGCCGGCTGGACACTGGGGTTTGTGTGCCAGGGGAGCAGGGCTGGTTCTGCTAAACCAGGCTCCCAGGGAACCAGGGACCAGGTCCTTCCCTGCCCGCATGGCTGGGAGGGTGCTTTGCACCCTGTTGTGAATGACGGAAGGGAAGAGCAGGGAGAGATACCCAACCTTCCTTCTTCTTCAAATGCCCCTCCTGACATGAAAGCGGAGAGGGAGCTTTCATAAACAGTCCTTTTTTAAAAGCTTCTGTCTCCATCTTTTCTGGATTAAACTGCGCCGTCTGTCTCCAATCTAAATGTTAAGTCGAATCGGCTACAACGTGTCTGCAGAAGCCCCAAGTGGAGCCTGGGATATTGTCTGGGTTTGAAAATACTCCATTTGAAAATCCCACAAGGTTCGAAGCTCTTAAAGCAGAGCCCACCAGAGTTGCTGATAGACACCCCTCTCCTTCCTGCGGGCTTTTGGCTCGCTGAGGAGCTGGGACGTGGTGGAGCATTTGACCATAGTCCAGTATTTTGGAGAAGACAGGGTGGCCGAGCAGAGGAGGAGCGCAGCTGCAAGTCAGGAGATCCAGGCTGAGCTACCAGCTCTATGACTCTGGACGTG
Source organism: Calidris pugnax (assembly GCF_001431845.1). NCBI lineage: Eukaryota > Metazoa > Chordata > Aves > Charadriiformes > Scolopacidae > Calidris > Calidris pugnax. The sequence continues at coordinate 7,212,174 of NW_015090880.1, forward strand.
TTGTGTCCTTTCTCCATTTATTGCTGACAGCATGATAAAGCCTTTTGCAACATCAATCATCTTAAAACAATAAAACCCATAAAACAGACCAAACATCTTGCTTCCAAACACATCAGCATTAGTGACTTCAGATCTGTATCGGCTGTAAGCGCAACTTTATTATGATAAAGTAGGCTTTATCGGTCCAATACTCTTAGCAAAGGCTACTTTAATGGGCTGGAGTTTATTTTCCTGGACTACCACACACAGTCACTGCTGAAGAAAACAGAGAAGACTTGATGGGACTCAAAAGCACACAGATAATTCTCTGCAACTTTAAAATTGATTTAATGTTTGCACATATGTAATGCTCCTAGATGTTTTCAATTCTGAGAAGTTGCTCAGAGGGTTGTGCTTGGGATGTCCAGAGGAAGTTTTATGTGGGGAATTAAAACACAGAGACAACCCACCATAACCACCATGGTGATCTGCAAAGACTGAACTAAGTATTATTTGGTCGTGGTGGCTATTGCCCTTTCGGTACTTGGCACCGCAGCATCCAAGCCCATCATCAAGTCAATTTCAACTCCAAGAGACCAATTTTCCTGCCAGCTGTTATTAAACAATGCCCTGAATATTTCCCATAGCATTTTTTTTCTTTTTCTTCTGCCTTTTTTATTTTCCCTGCATGGGAATGTAGAGTTCAATTTCTACAAATATTCATACCAGTGACATCCTGGCTTCAACGATTGCATGCTGCTGCCAGTAAAGCCTGATGGACTGAGTATCAGTGAAAAGTGAATACAAAGGGTGTGATAGCAGCTCAGGCAAATTAATGTAAAAATCTCAGTGAATATTCATGACATTTTTGTGGCATTCAGCCATCACCAGCATTTTGGACGTCTCCCATCAGTATTGCAGCCAGTTGTGGGGAAGGGGAAAAGCTTTGCTCTTCACGCAGGCGTTATCAACCCTTCACTGCTAAAGTAGGACCAACACAAATTTGCTCCAAATGCTTTGCGATGCTTAGCACAGCCTGTAAACATCCAAAACTTTCAACCCTCAATCCAAGATGTGCCCTCCTGTCATCCTTGATCTCCCTACCCCTGCAGTCTCAAAACACGAGGCAAACACCAACCTCTCCAAATAATTTCAGATCCCCTCACTCATCTGCTAAAGACCAAATGGAAAGCGGGACACTGACTTTTTCACAGAGATTTTAACTCTCCAAAACCAGCTCAGGGTTGCAGAGCACCTGGTGCTAGATAGGGACCTCAGCCAGGACCTCTGGGTGTTGCTAAAATGCAAGCCACCAACAGTACTTTCTCTCATCAGCAACAGTTTTAACAAAATCTTTGGATATTTCTACTTTATTAATGGGACACTTGTTGACTCTGAAAGAGAAAGCCTATTGCAGGAGAAGAGCAGCCACATTTCCTTCTGTCAGCTTCAGTCATCTGAAATACCATCTCCAAAGACGCATCTTCATCAACACAGATAGTATTTACTTTCTGCAGTGAAAGTGACAATAAAATATACCGAAGCACACTGCAAAAATTAAATGGTATATCCATTACATCATGGCTACTACACTGCAAGGGCACTTGGCTTATTGGATCCACAAAGCTTTAGGAGGAAAGGCTCATAAAATTCAGTCAACTTGTGACACTTGCAAGACACCAGGTCATGTCCCTAAAATGTGTCATTTCCTTGTGAAATTTGGCTTATAGGAGTTTAATAAATCGGCCATTGCTGCAAGAAAGTGATGGTGTCTCTAGACACCACCACCTCAATGTGCTCCTACCTGGATGTGAGGACACTGTTTGGGGTTGGTCCCAAAGACGGTACTTGGTTATAACTATGACATCTCTCCTTTGGAGCTTGCTGGGCTTCAGAGAGATCCACAAAAGCTTTATCATATTATTTCACAGAGACAAAAAAGCTGGCAGCAACCCACTGGGCAGACTCCCCTTTGCTCGAGGACAAAGCAAAGAGAGGATAGGCTTGAGCAGTCTTCGAAACCCTCCCCAGTCATCGGCTGGCTGGAAGCTGGGCACACCGGAGGAGTCGGTGACCTTTGCCAGGTACTAGGTGCCAGCAGTGCTCATCTGCACATTTATGTAGTCCTAACTTGGCTTGAGGACAGCAACGCACAGTGAAGGATGTTGGTAGGAGCAGGGGCCTGAGCCTAAACACCTGAACGCAGCTGGGAAGCACTGACACTTTTTTGGGTCATAATGGGAGCTTTTTTTCCCTGTCATCCATTGCTGACATTTTTATTAATCCCTCCCGCCTCACTCCATGCTCTAGCTGACCTTAAATTCAGTCCAAAACCCACCGGAGCCTTTTTTCCAGTCTCCTTTTTGGGACGTGATAAACTTGTGCTAGTAAAACTGAAGGCAAATGGCTTCAGTCTGACCTGATGTAGCTCTTCTGGGATCCGTCTGACTTGGCCAAAGAAAAGACAAATATTCGCTCCGCACACAAAACAAGACAAAGCTGCAAAAAGTTGTTCGACAGCTTTTTGTCATACAGAGGCACTTTCAGAGTTGTCAGGACATGAAAGAAAGCACTATTATATAATATTTGACTTGAGTATTATGTCACATGAAGTAAACATCATCTGTTGCCCTGATGGCTTGCTCCGGGTTGGAAAACAACCGCCGCTGCCAAGGCACCCAGGCAACTTTCTAAAACAGGCTCTTGCCCAAGCGCTCGGAGCAGAGTTTTTCCAGCTCTGTGCCGCAGCCGAGCCCCTGGCAGAGCCCACCTCATGGCTGCGGACAGACAGACGGACGGACAGACGCAGAGGATGCCTGAGCAGCCTCAAATCCCATCGGGCTCAGCTGGATGAGCAGAGCTGCATCCTGCTCGCACCCTGATTCCCAGCCCCGGGAAGAGATGGAGCCTTTGAGGCTGGAGCCCGGTTTCCAGCTATGGGACAAGCCCAACCAGTTGCTCAGGTGGAGACCACAGACCTACAGGTATGGGAAATGTGGTTCCGGGTGTGCAGAGCCACAGGGAGAGGTAGAGAGAATGTGCAGAGATTTTGGCTGCGGCAAAGGTCAGGTTTATTCAATGTTATTAGTAGAGAAATGAAAACAGCCAGAGGAGCTTCCAAAAATTCACCCTGGAAACGAAATTGCTTTAAGGGAGAAAAAAGATGCAGGGGGAAGACTCAAAACCAGAAGGTAACATTTGGCTTAGGGGAGAAATACAACCTGATGCATCGAGGAGAAATTCATCCCAGCCTGGAAAAAAAAGAAATGAAGGATGAAGAGCTGCTCTAAAGAATAATCTGGGGTGTGCATGCACCAGAAAAGGTTTTTGTCTCTAGGGACATCACCGTCCAGGGGACACCAGGAGGTGCAGAGGGGCAGACACTGTGCCTTTAGAGCTGGTTCTTTCCTCTCTACAGCCCAGAGAGGAGATGAGAGCATCAGGATGCAGCGATGGTCTGTACGGCTACGGGGGCAAGCCCTTGAGCAAGCCAGCCCCTAGACAGTGTGGTGAGCACCACTGTCACCCAAAGAACACACAAAACACGGCAAATAACGACAGCACCTTCAGTTGAGGACATACAAAAAGCACCTGGAAAAATCAGTTTTCATGGAAAAATTCCAGCAAAGTGGCGTTGGAGTGATTCCACCCCTGAGGAGGTTTTACAGATGTAGACTCAATCCTTAGTGGAGAAGTTACAATCTGGGGACGTGCATGGTTCCCCCCCAGAGATCCTTGCACCCCAGGAAACTCCCATTGCTCAGGGAAGCTGTCAAAGAGTCTGAGCCGAAGCCGAGACAATGGGGTTGGCTTGGGAATTGCTATGATTTTTACAGCACTAAATTGGCTAGATTACCAAGATTTATTCTGTTTGTTTTTTTAAGGAAAACATTTTATGGAACCCAAAAATATTTTGCTAACGAAAATAAAAAAGCCACTTACAGAAGGCTTTGTGAGCCACCACACAGACAAATGTTACTAAGCACAGTGTTTAAAGGGGGATTAGAGACACGGACGTTAAATACCAAAAGGCAACACAACCTCTAGTGTGGGAAGTCCCTAAGCCACCAGTTGCCGTGAATCAGAATGATGCGGAGGGTGGTAGCAGAGCACTCTTGCCTTGTCCCTAGAGTTTTTCTCTCAGCATCTGCTCTGTGGTCCCAAACACAAGGCAGGGATAAACTTTGGTTTGACCCATGGGGATGGTCCTGTGGAAGACAGACTCTCTATAGCCCACAAGTCCCGAGCATTTAGGAGGAGTTTTGAGGTGGGAGGGCTGCAGGGGGAGGGCTGGCACTATTGCTGTTTTAATCCTCTTTTCCCATTGCACCAGAGCCTACGATACACCAAGGGCTGCATCACCCCCAAGAAGCCCACTCTCACTTATTTTATTAAAGTTTGAGACTTTTTCCTTGTCAAGTCAAAATATCTACCAGTGTCTTTGGGCGGTGCCTTAGAAAACCAGGTCTCCTTTGAAAAGCAAATGAAGCAGACAAAGCCAACACCTAGAGATGTGGAGGATCAGTGGACATGGGGATGTTTTGCAAGCTTTGAGGTTTGGGGTTTTTTTCCCTGTATTTCAGATTGGACTAAATGAATCAGGACAAAAGGAGGATCCAAATTCTGCCAAGAAATTGACCTTTTTCATACAGCTCCTTAAAGGGACAGTCCTGCCCACAGGAACAGAACCAGGCTCTTGACTTAGACTTCATCTAAGATAGGGAGAAATATATATTGGCATTTTGAGTTAATATGGAGCTTTTATATTTTATTGTCTCACTTTTAACAATAGTGGAAGGGCATTCTTTGAGGTAACTCAATTGGTTTTGCTGGTTTGCTTTAACCTCATTAATTTCTGTGGCAAAAATTACAATCTTGTGTAACCAGGCCCATCACCAGGGGAGCCCTCAGACCTAATTCCAGCCTTAAGGTGGGAGGAACACTCCCCCTGAACCAGCAAAAACTTCCTCCACACATCGAAGCTGCTCACAAAACCAAGCCCTTGCCTAAAATGGTGCCTGAATGACCGGAGCTGTGAAAGAAGCTGCCGATTTCCTTGGTCTCAAGTGTTTCTCCCACTCTGAAGCGAGAGAGAAACAGAGGAAAGGCGATTGCAAGAATAATTATGGTTGGAAAAAATCTGGGACTCACTGCTGCTCTTCCTAGACTATTTATTTTGCCTGAATGACCGGAGCTGTGAGGAAAGAAGCTGCCGATTTCCTTGGTCTCAAGTGTTTCTCCCACTCTGAAGCGAGAGAGAAACAGAGGAAAGGCGATTGCAAGAATAATTATGGTTGGAAAAAATCTGGGACTCACTGCTGCTCTTCCTAGACTATTTATTTAATTATGAAGATATTCTCATTAATAAATGAGATACAATAAGCAAGAGCTCCTCCCCCCCGAGTGCCTTATATGTCCTTATATCACCAGTACTTTCTTACACAGAGAAATATATGTGTATATTTCACAGATATATCACACAGACCCTTTCTCAAAAGCATCACAAGCTCCTCTGAAACTTCCCATCCTCTTCAATCTGCTTGCCCACAGCAACCTCAGGAGGCTTGATCCTTTAAGGATTGCAAACCTTCTCATTTTCTGCTTGTTTATGCCCATTTGCTCTGCTGCCAAAACTCGTATTGAGGGGGTTTTTTTACGCTATTATTTTCTAAAGAAACAAGAAGTTAACTCCGAGCGCCACGTCCTTTCACTTGAGCCATGTTTTGACAGGAATGCCACAGACCCCTTGCATGTCAAGAAAATGCTTGCCTGACTTTTAAAGTCCTATTTCAACAAGCCCGTCAATTGCTCCATCAAACTAGGGAGAGGAGAAAAAAAAAAGGTAAAGCAAACAAGGTACACTTTTGCCCCATCTTTAAAAGAGAAATCCACCCCGCATGCCCGACGTTGATTCAGGCAAAACGCCAGCTTTGGAGTTCAGTGAATTATCACCTTTTCAGCAGAGCTGAAAAAAACCCTTTCCCTCTTGTATTAGTTGTCCTCGTCCCACAAGGGCTGGTCGAAGCCAAACAGCTCTAGGGTGAGAGAGCCCCTGGGGAGGGGACCTCTGTGCAGTGTCCCCACATGGGGCTGAAGCCACCAAGGGGCCACGGGTTCTCCTCGCTCCCCATCTCGCCCAAACGGGGCTCAGGACTGGGAGGGAGGCAGGAAAGAGAGAGTCTTTTTTAAGTAATAAATGAATAAATAAGGAATAAAACTAACATTGCCGAAGGCCACAAGTCAGAAAAACCCGAAGCGAGCTGGAGCATTATGAAATCCAGGCAGAATATGGGAGTGCTTCCTTCACTGTTTGCCTTACAACCAGCACCCAAAAAAGTTCACACCTGTGCTGGGAACCTTGCCTAAAAAAAGCCCAGCCAAGTATTTGAAACAAACACATTTTCAGACTTTTCTAACCCCAAGGCATTTTCGCAGGGATTGCCAAGGCTCCGAGTCAAAGCACGGAGCAGAGAACAAACAAAACAACCCTCGGCCAAGCCCGCCTCGCCTGCTTCGTGCAAAGCCACCCCAGCGAGATGACCACAGCTGGGATGGGGAGCCGGGTCAGGCCGGGGACGGGTTTCCTAAAGAAAAAGGCTCCTCCAGCATCCTGGTCCCACCTCCCGCCGTGGGCATCATAGGGAGGAGCATTATCAGCTCAGCATCTCCAGGAGGAAGGGAAGAGCTCCCTGATTTCATCCATCTCTGAGGCTAAGTAGGACTAGATAACGACATTGCACAACGTTGCCATAAAATGTAAAAATGGGCTTGAAATGATGAGCTGTGAGTTAGGCAAGCGACCCGCGTTCAGGGAGGTAATCTGCTCGCTTTCTCAGCGAGGTTTGACAGTAGCTTAGTAACTCTGTGACACCAAAATATTGATAGGGTTTCCAACCTGGCAGACCCCATGTACTGCATGGAGACCAACTGTATCAACAAACAAAGCAGTCCCTGGGTGCTGCTCTCTGTTTAGTTAAGCGCATCTTCCTGAAAGAAATAGAAAGGTAATTCCTCGGCTATTTATAGAGCAATTTACAGCATGAGTTGCCACAAACAGCCCGCTTGCCCTTGCTGTGTCCCGCAGATGCCTGGGCTGTGATTTTGCAGCCCACCTTGCCCGGCGTGGACGGGTGACTCCTGCCAAGTGGTAGCCAGACACCCAAGCAGACACAGACAATTAGCAGCATCCCTCATTGGGCGGCTGGACTTTCTGTGTGGTCCTGCTCTTCAAAGCACGGAGACTCAAACCCAGACCCATGCAGTGCGTAGGAAACGCTCGTAGGTGGTTTGTCGAGGAGACAAACCTCCCTGACAGTCATCCCGTGAGGAGCTGGACTGCGCTGAAAGCAGCCCTGTGTGTTTTCTGCCTCGCTTGTGGAAGGGGAGCTGGCCCTCCCCACCATCACTCACCCTGCCAGATGTGGGGGTCAGACATCGGAGTTGACTTGGCCCCATAACAAATGCTCCCCATGGAGGACCATGGAGGTCCCTGTGCCAGGCAAGCTGGCAGGTCCAGCAGGTAAAACCAAGGTTCAAAGCGGTCCCTGTGATGCATCAATGGATGGCAGAGCTGTCAGGGCTGAATGCAGGCTCCTGCACGCCTGGTGGGGAGGCCTTGGGTTCAGATCTGTCCTGCTGAGAGGTGGGAAATCACTGAGAGCCTCAAGGTCCTGTGTGGAGGTTGCTGACCTCATCACCTCAGCCCTGCCGATGGGCACTCATGGTGAGGATAAACCAGAGTGCGGATAAACCAGTGCCATTCCCCAAACCTTGGGCTTCTTTTTAACACCTTGGATAAAATCGATGCTAAAGTTACAACCTTTGAATTTGAGGACAGGGAACTGGAAAAAACCTCCGAATCCAGTCTCTTACCACCACAAAGGAGCTCATAAAAATCTATTTCAAATGCCAAAAAAGCTCCTTTTAGAAAAACAGAGGTTTTTCACTGTCATTACATCCCAGGCTTGTAGGAGAGGAAGGCTTCAGGAAGAGGAAGGCTCAGCCCATCAGCGTCCCCCTTCCCTTGCAGGGCTTGGATGTACCTGCTGAGGGTGGGGAAAGATGGATGCAGTCAATCAAGGTCATTGGGAGCCATATTGCTGGCAAAACCATTTTGGGAAATCCAAGAGTTTCACTGCAATGTTTTAGAGATAATCAGAGAACATTTCAAAAGCTGCAAAAGAAGGTGGGACAGGCAGGTCCTGGGATGGGATAAGCTAACAAACAGCTCTTGCTCCTGGGGACAGTTTGTGTCAGCCAAAGAGCCATCTCAAGAGCCAAAGGTGAATACTGGAGAAATGAACATCCTCAGCTCCTGGTATGTCAGGAAAGAGGCAATAATACATCTCTACACCTCCAATTTCTAGTTACTCTGGGTGATAATTCAAAGCCCTTGCTTGAATTAGCCAAATCTGTTAGCATCCAACCCCTGTCTTCTCCCTTGAGCATCCAAAATCTGAACACCTAAAAGGAAAGGCATTCAGAGGCAACATGGGGATTAAAGGCACTTTACAAATGCTCCCTTCCAGGGAAGATTTGATCCCACACCAGCCCTGCTGTTTTCCAAGGAAGAAGATGACTGCAATTTGTTGCTGAGCTTCATCCCACTGACCTTTCCTGCCCTTTCTGGCTTTGTGAGTGGTTGACACAGTGCTCTTCACTGCTGGTGGCATCTAAAGCAACCTGAGTTGTGGGCCACACAGTGCCAACATAGAATCACAAAATCACAGAATCTTCATGGTTGGAAGGGACCTTTGAGATCATCAAGTCCAACCACAAAAAAAACCAAAAAAACAAACAAAAAAATGACTGCATCTGTACCAGTAACACATTCCCCAGAGCAGCTCCCTGCACCCAGCATCTGCTCTTTTTCTCTCTCTGCAAAGTGAAACGCGACTGCATGTTTGTGACTGCTGCACCCTCGCCGGAGTCTCAACAGCTCTGCTAGTGTCTGAGCTCCTGAGGGAATAAACAGAGAGGGGAGAAACAGCCAAAACACCAGGGGAAACAAGAGAGGAGACAGGGAGCTGCCAAAAAAGACTCCCTCCTGCTTGTTCAGACAAAGCTTGTCTCGCGGCCAAAAGTGGCAGAAAAATGCTGCCCTATAAAAGCAGGCAGGGAGCAAGGAAAGCAAGAGATGCCCCTCACTGCCGGCTGGACACTGGGGTTTGTGTGCCAGGGGAGCAGGGCTGGTTCTGCTAAACCAGGCTCCCAGGGAACCAGGGACCAGGTCCTTCCCTGCCCGCATGGCTGGGAGGGTGCTTTGCACCCTGTTGTGAATGACGGAAGGGAAGAGCAGGGAGAGATACCCAACCTTCCTTCTTCTTCAAATGCCCCTCCTGACATGAAAGCGGAGAGGGAGCTTTCATAAACAGTCCTTTTTTAAAAGCTTCTGTCTCCATCTTTTCTGGATTAAACTGCGCCGTCTGTCTCCAATCTAAATGTTAAGTCGAATCGGCTACAACGTGTCTGCAGAAGCCCCAAGTGGAGCCTGGGATATTGTCTGGGTTTGAAAATACTCCATTTGAAAATCCCACAAGGTTCGAAGCTCTTAAAGCAGAGCCCACCAGAGTTGCTGATAGACACCCCTCTCCTTCCTGCGGGCTTTTGGCTCGCTGAGGAGCTGGGACGTGGTGGAGCATTTGACCATAGTCCAGTACTTTGGAGAAGACAGGGTGGCCGAGCAGAGGAGGAGCGCAGCTGCAAGTCAGGAGATCCAGGCTGAGCTACCAGCTCTATGACTCTGGACGTGTTGTGTCCTTTCTCCATTTATTGCTGACAGCATGATAAAGCCTTTTGCAACATCAATCATCTTAAAACAATAAAACCCATAAAACAGACCAAACATCTTGCTTCCAAACACATCAGCATTAGTGACTTCAGATCTGTATCGGCTGTAAGCGCAACTTTATTATGATAAAGTAGGCTTTATCGGTCCAATACTCTTAGCAAAGGCTACTTTAATGGGCTGGAGTTTATTTTCCTGGACTACCACACACAGTCACTGCTGAAGAAAACAGAGAAGACTTGATGGGACTCAAAAGCACACAGATAATTCTCTGCAACTTTAAAATTGATTTAATGTTTGCACATATGTAATGCTCCTAGATGTTTTCAATTCTGAGAAGTTGCTCAGAGGGTTGTGCTTGGGATGTCCAGAGGAAGTTTTATGTGGGGAATTAAAACACAGAGACAACCCACCATAACCACCATGGTGATCTGCAAAGACTGAACTAAGTATTATTTGGTCGTGGTGGCTATTGCCCTTTCGGTACTTGGCACCGCAGCATCCAAGCCCATCATCAAGTCAATTTCAACTCCAAGAGACCAATTTTCCTGCCAGCTGTTATTAAACAATGCCCTGAATATTTCCCATAGCATTTTTTTTCTTTTTCTTCTGCCTTTTTTATTTTCCCTGCATGGGAATGTAGAGTTCAATTTCTACAAATATTCATACCAGTGACATCCTGGCTTCAACGATTGCATGCTGCTGCCAGTAAAGCCTGATGGACTGAGTATCAGTGAAAAGTGAATACAAAGGGTGTGATAGCAGCTCAGGCAAATTAATGTAAAAATCTCAGTGAATATTCATGACATTTTTGTGGCATTCAGCCATCACCAGCATTTTGGACGTCTCCCATCAGTATTGCAGCCAGTTGTGGGGAAGGGGAAAAGCTTTGCTCTTCACGCAGGCGTTATCAACCCTTCACTGCTAAAGTAGGACCAACACAAATTTGCTCCAAATGCTTTGCGATGCTTAGCACAGCCTGTAAACATCCAAAACTTTCAACCCTCAATCCAAGATGTGCCCTCCTGTCATCCTTGATCTCCCTACCCCTGCAGTCTCAAAACACGAGGCAAACACCAACCTCTCCAAATAATTTCAGATCCCCTCACTCATCTGCTAAAGACCAAATGGAAAGCGGGACACTGACTTTTTCACAGAGATTTTAACTCTCCAAAACCAGCTCAGGGTTGCAGAGCACCTGGTGCTAGATAGGGACCTCAGCCAGGACCTCTGGGTGTTGCTAAAATGCAAGCCACCAACAGTACTTTCTCTCATCAGCAACAGTTTTAACAAAATCTTTGGATATTTCTACTTTATTAATGGGACACTTGTTGACTCTGAAAGAGAAAGCCTATTGCAGGAGAAGAGCAGCCACATTTCCTTCTGTCAGCTTCAGTCATCTGAAATACCATCTCCAAAGACGCATCTTCATCAACACAGATAGTATTTACTTTCTGCAGTGAAAGTGACAATAAAATATACCGAAGCACACTGCAAAAATTAAATGGTATATCCATTACATCATGGCTACTACACTGCAAGGGCACTTGGCTTATTGGATCCACAAAGCTTTAGGAGGAAAGGCTCATAAAATTCAGTCAACTTGTGACACTTGCAAGACACCAGGTCATGTCCCTAAAATGTGTCATTTCCTTGTGAAATTTGGCTTATAGGAGTTTAATAAATCGGCCATTGCTGCAAGAAAGTGATGGTGTCTCTAGACACCACCACCTCAATGTGCTCCTACCTGGATGTGAGGACACTGTTTGGGGTTGGTCCCAAAGACGGTACTTGGTTATAACTATGACATCTCTCCTTTGGAGCTTGCTGGGCTTCAGAGAGATCCACAAAAGCTTTATCATATTATTTCACAGAGACAAAAAAGCTGGCAGCAACCCACTGGGCAGACTCCCCTTTGCTCGAGGACAAAGCAAAGAGAGGATAGGCTTGAGCAGTCTTCGAAACCCTCCCCAGTCATCGGCTGGCTGGAAGCTGGGCACACCGGAGGAGTCGGTGACCTTTGCCAGGTACTAGGTGCCAGCAGTGCTCATCTGCACATTTATGTAGTCCTAACTTGGCTTGAGGACAGCAACGCACAGTGAAGGATGTTGGTAGGAGCAGGGGCCTGAGCCTAAACACCTGAACGCAGCTGGGAAGCACTGACACTTTTTTGGGTCATAATGGGAGCTTTTTTTCCCTGTCATCCATTGCTGACATTTTTATTAATCCCTCCCGCCTCACTCCATGCTCTAGCTGACCTTAAATTCAGTCCAAAACCCACCGGAGCCTTTTTTCCAGTCTCCTTTTTGGGACGTGATAAACTTGTGCTAGTAAAACTGAAGGCAAATGGCTTCAGTCTGACCTGATGTAGCTCTTCTGGGATCCGTCTGACTTGGCCAAAGAAAAGACAAATATTCGCTCCGCACACAAAACAAGACAAAGCTGCAAAAAGTTGTTCGACAGCTTTTTGTCATACAGAGGCACTTTCAGAGTTGTCAGGACATGAAAGAAAGCACTATTATATAATATTTGACTTGAGTATTATGTCACATGAAGTAAACATCATCTGTTGCCCTGATGGCTTGCTCCGGGTTGGAAAACAACCGCCGCTGCCAAGGCACCCAGGCAACTTTCTAAAACAGGCTCTTGCCCAAGCGCTCGGAGCAGAGTTTTTCCAGCTCTGCGCCGCAGCCGAGCCCCTGGCAGAGCCCACCTCATGGCTGCGGACAGACAGACGGACGGACAGACGCAGAGGATGCCTGAGCAGCCTCAAATCCCATCGGGCTCAGCTGGATGAGCAGAGCTGCATCCTGCTCGCACCCTGATTCCCAGCCCCGGGAAGAGATGGAGCCTTTGAGGCTGGAGCCCGGTTTCCAGCTATGGGACAAGCCCAACCAGTTGCTCAGGTGGAGACCACAGACCTACAGGTATGGGAAATGTGGTTCCGGGTGTGCAGAGCCACAGGGAGAGGTAGAGAGAATGTGCAGAGATTTTGGCTGCGGCAAAGGTCAGGTTTATTCAATGTTATTAGTAGAGAAATGAAAACAGCCAGAGGAGCTTCCAAAAATTCACCCTGGAAACGAAATTGCTTTAAGGGAGAAAAAAGATGCAGGGGGAAGACTCAAAACCAGAAGGTAACATTTGGCTTAGGGGAGAAATACAACCTGATGCATCGAGGAGAAATTCATCCCAGCCTGGAAAAAAAAGAAATGAAGGATGAAGAGCTGCTCTAAAGAATAATCTGGGGTGTGCATGCACCAGAAAAGGTTTTTGTCTCTAGGGACATCACCGTCCAGGGGACACCAGGAGGTGCAGAGGGGCAGACACTGTGCCTTTAGAGCTGGTTCTTTCCTCTCTACAGCCCAGAGAGGAGATGAGAGCATCAGGATGCAGCGATGGTCTGTACGGCTACGGGGGCAAGCCCTTGAGCAAGCCAGCCCCTAGACAGTGTGGTGAGCACCACTGTCACCCAAAGAACACACAAAACACGGCAAATAACGACAGCACCTTCAGTTGAGGACATACAAAAAGCACCTGGAAAAATCAGTTTTCATGGAAAAATTCCAGCAAAGTGGCGTTGGAGTGATTCCACCCCTGAGGAGGTTTTACAGATGTAGACTCAATCCTTAGTGGAGAAGTTACAATCTGGGGACGTGCATGGTTCCCCCCCAGAGATCCTTGCACCCCAGGAAACTCCCATTGCTCAGGGAAGCTGTCAAAGAGTCTGAGCCGAAGCCGAGACAATGGGGTTGGCTTGGGAATTGCTATGATTTTTACAGCACTAAATTGGCTAGATTACCAAGATTTATTCTGTTTGTTTTTTTAAGGAAAACATTTTATGGAACCCAAAAATATTTTGCTAACGAAAATAAAAAAGCCACTTACAGAAGGCTTTGTGAGCCACCACACAGACAAATGTTACTAAGCACAGTGTTTAAAGGGGGATTAGAGACACGGACGTTAAATACCAAAAGGCAACACAACCTCTAGTGTGGGAAGTCCCTAAGCCACCAGTTGCCGTGAATCAGAATGATGCGGAGGGTGGTAGCAGAGCACTCTTGCCTTGTCCCTAGAGTTTTTCTCTCAGCATCTGCTCTGTGGTCCCAAACACAAGGCAGGGATAAACTTTGGTTTGACCCATGGGGATGGTCCTAACCTACATGGAAACCCCCACCACTTACAGGACTCAACTTTGTGGTCAAATTGCAAATGTCTCCTGGAGATACCGGGGCTTTTGCCTCTGGATTAAGTACAAAGGCCTAGTGGTGGTTTACAAATAAATGCCTTAAAGATAAACACATGAAGTTGTCATAGGAAAAGATGTTCTTGCAGGAAGTGAAGGAAAAGCAAATGTGAGCTAATCAGGGCAAAGGCAGAACAAATGAGTTCATGGCCAAAAACCCCCTAAATTCATTGCCATAAAAGATAAAAATTGAATGAGTAATGAGAGCAGAGCTCTGTCACAGCGGGAGGAAAACTGGATTAAAATGTAGAGGTCTTTTCACCAAACAAATCTCTTCTACAGGAGGAAAAAGGGGAAAATATAAGAAATACAATTATATATCAACTGCTTAGCCAATTTTCTCTTGCTGTCCTGCATAATAAATGCAACTTAACACTTTGGGAATACAAAGGGAGAATTGTGTACGGGACCTGACAAACACGTGACGGACATTAGTAATGGAAATTCAAGTCTTCCCAGCCAGGCAGACATACCCTGGGAAGGGGCCACGCTGTTACTAACGGGGAAAGGGGAGAGAGGAAAACCAGAAGGACAAGCAGAGGAAGTCATCAGTAAAGTTAGGGGAACAACAGCAAAAAAAAAAATCTCTTAAATTAGGCCTGGCCCCTCTCCTTGGTGCTTTTGTGCTGGTCCAGAGGGGCCTGGGAAGGCTGAACATATTGCCTACATGCGCGTTAAGTAGGACAGGTTGGTGTCACACCAGCTGGGGCCAGGTTCTGCTGGTGCCCAGCCTGCCCTTCCAGCAGACCCCGCACACGGACAACTTCACATCTGTGCTCTTGGACGGTTTTCTGGGAAATGACGTTTTTAGGGGAGATGAGAAGCGAGTGGCTGCTGACCGCAGCGGAGATGGAGCACATGGGATGCTGGCCAAGCCAAGGCCGGGGCTGTGCGTCACTGTCATCTCCACTAACACTTCCCTGGATAACAAGAGCGTGGATCAGTTGCAGCCGGGCTGCCCCAGTGGCCCCCAGCCCCGTTGGCTGGTGGAAGACTGTATACGGTCCAAAAGTAGGGAGAAAACCACACGCCTGAAGATATCCTTCCCTGTACATTCATTTGCACAGCCTGCCCTGCACGCTGATATCCCCAGGTTTATTTTACACAGCACTTTTCAATGGTTACAGTTGTTTTCTGTGACAAGACACTGGTTTCTCAACCGCTGTTGCCAAAATTCAGCTATTGGGGCTTAAATTTTCCAAGCGAGCATCTGCTTCGGTCTAGATTTTAGGGGGAAAACATCTCTTTAAATATGTCTCGTGTTTCGTAGCATAAGCTCATGGAAAACAGGATTGTTTTGTCTATGTTAAGGGAAAAAAAAAATGAATCCTCACCGTTTCACAGAGAAACACTAACATTTCCATACAATAGAGCGAAACATTAAAGACTGCCAGAGGAGAGAGGACATTGCAAGTTCAGAGCCATAAGAAGGGAAGCACCGCTGCTGGGGAGGCTGAGCTGGGGACAGGACATTTTCCCCCAACACTCCAAACGGAGATCTGTCATCAAACGAACTCACTCCCAGAACAAACCCAGCACCCCACCGGGGACCCGGAGCACGTCCTCCTTGGAGCAATCACTAGACCCTTGCTGGATGGAATGATTCCACGTGTCTGCATGTGCATCTGCGAGGCTCTTCCCGTTGATGCTTGGCCAGAGCACGGGCTTTTTCACAGGGCAAATGCAACGCGGTCATGTCTGGAGAGCGCTGTGAAGGTATTTTCAGGCAGGCTAGTTCAAGATGCAGCTGTGATTACATCATTCTTTAATTTGTGGTAGAGACAAGTATCCCATAACTCAAGACCAGGAGAGACTTCTAGTGCTTTGACACTAGCGATTAAACAGAAATAAACACAAGAGTATCAGTAAAAGTGACTGCAAAACACCAGAAAGGGTAAGTGGTTAAGAACAGATAAAAATCAGTTATGTTAGCCTATAATATGGATATAACTGGAGAGAGGAGAAGAGAATATAGAGACCATGACAAATTGACATGTTTTTCACTGTTTATGAATAAAGGATGTATTTAAAAGAATAAAGAGCATTTTCAGAGAGGGGAGATGTAGGCAGGAGTATAGTTGTGTATAGTCCATTAAGCTGAGCATGGTGTATCTTAAACTTGCCTGTCTTGAAAAATGACTCTGAGGTACCTCGTACCAGCATGTGTTGTTAAACCTAATGGATTAGTTAATACCTTATTGTCCAAAGAGATACCCTATTGTCCATCTCTTAAGAGATGATGATGTTTCCACTAGACTCAGTAGCTGCCTCCAAGGCACACGTGTATCACTAATGAAATCCTACTGCTTTCTAAATGTTTTGGAAAAAAGTACACAAAAAAAGGCCCATAAACAAGGACAGTAGCATTAGATACATTCTTCTGTTATAGCCTGTTTTGGAAGCAGTTACATACGGGACCTGCCATGCACTCCAGGAGGGATCAAATCCTATGCAAAACAATGCCAAAACCTTCATTTATTCCTTGGGACCCAGCGTTCAAGGTGTATTCAAGGGACTGACAAACCTCTGTCCCTTTAGCAGGGTTCCTGGGGCCAGAAAAGCACTGCCCTGATGACTGTGGCCAGCACACTTTGCTACTTCCAACACCTCACCCTGCTCTTCCCTCCAACCACTTTTTGCCTTTTTAAGATCAGAATTTTGAGATGTACTTGAAAATGACCCAACCGTTGTCTGTACGGTGCTGGGGGATACCACGCTCTTGGAAATAACATCTCCATGACCTAAGTATCAAACCGAGGGTGTCACACCACTGTTTTAGTAACGGAGCCAAGAAAACCAAGATTTCTTATGTCAATGAGTAACTAAATAAAATAACTTAAAAATACCTATTAATCTTAAACCAAAAGGAATGTTTCAGGAAAACACTCACCTCTCCTCCTTAACCTTTGAAAAAATTCAAATAAACTCTTCAACACATAACATGATTTTTCTTGATTCAAAATAAAATAGTCTGCTTCGCTTTTAGGTTGCTCAGACTTTGGTTTTTTTTGTTTTTGAGATTTCCTTTTAATACTGACCTAAAATACACTCAAATCTGAAGGATGACAAAATGAAGCATGAGGATTTTTAAAAAGCTTTAGTAGAAAAATTAAAGATCCAACAAGTTCAGTCTCAGTTCGCAAGAGCTCCAGACCTTCCAAAACCTTATTTTAAAATTAAACGTGTCCTTCCCTTCAATGATTCACCTGCCCCTTTGCAGTGAGCTATATGTAACATGATGATAACAGGACTCAGTGAAGATGCTCAGGCACATCACTGTGGGCACTGTTTGGGTCTGTCTTGTGTCTGCAGGACAACTTCTTCTTGCTGAAGGACACTGGTGGCACGGGAGCATGTACAGTGGTTCCGTGACTGCCAGCCTTGACATCCTGCAGCAACTTGCCCTAACCAAGACAGCTCTTACCTATAAGCAGAAGCACCTGCTTAAATAAAACCCTCCAGGATTATGTAAAACCAGAAATGCACATTGGCCTGTGCATTTCACTGAAAAAAACTGGGCGTATTCACATGACTGAACTTCTGCAAGTTTTTCCCTCAGTGTGAAAGAAATGCCAAGAAGTATCTGTTAGGTGGGAAGGAGCTCCATGGCTTGCTGTACCACGGACTCCACGTCCTGCAGAGCTCAGAAAGGATCGGGCTGGAGGGAGGACAGGGACGATTCCCCAGCCTGTTTTTTAGAGGGTGTTTTAAAAATATGGCCAGCACGTGGAAAAAAAAAAAATTGGGAACAGCTTTCATGAAAAAGGTTTTGTTCTATCTGTTCAAGCGAAGATATTTATGGTGTCTGCTGTGTCATTCCAGATTTGTCATGGGCCATTAAATATCCACCTGGATATTGCATCATTTAACTACTGGAATGCGTAAGCATTTCTGCTGCCTGTGAAAGAGCAACTATTAGCTGTGTAGGGCATAAGTGCTCTGCTATACTTTAACAAATAAATCAGAAAGTGGAGCAGATAATACAACTGTGTTCAGTTGTGGTAGACTGACAGTTATGTGTATTTATTTTTTTTAACTGATCATGACAAGAATGTGAGTGGGGGCTGTATATATTATTTCTGGCCTTCCCTGGAGTTTGTTAATCTTCTCCGGGTGTCAGCAGCATTTTGGAAATCCCTTCTCAAACCAGACCCTGCACAAACACCCTCAGAAAGCAGTCCCTGCCCTGGCAGCTTCACACGAAGGGAGATGCCCAGTATGGACAAAAAAACCCCATCTTGCTTCGAAAACATGCTCCAAGCTTTGTGCATCCGAAAGTGGAAAGCCGTCACCCGGCCAAGGCAACTCCAACCTCTCAAGAGGAGGAACAGGAATCTGAAACTCGGTCTTAAATTCTGCTTTTGCACATTAAATGTCCACACAAAGACCCAACCTTTTGATGACCGCAGTGCCTCAGAGGTGTGTCCGACCTTTGGTGGTGCTTTTCAGACTCAGCTCTCACACTGGCTGGTCCAGATGCTTCACACTTGTGTTCAAGAACCATCCACCTCTCCCAATTGTGGCTGGTGATGTACATTGTCCACCAAGGGGGGCTTTGGGCAACACGCTATGTTACTATAAACATCAGCATGATATTTAAAGTGGAAGATAAGACTCATGGTTACATAAGGCACTGAAATGGATTCCTCAAGAGAAAGCATGTGATGACGCATCTCGTGACTACAGCACTCTTTGGTGGTCCTGGTTTACCCAAGATTAAAAAAACAGGTTTTAATGCCTCATACTGAACAGATGGAAACAGGGTGATGCTGTAGTCACACTGCAGTTGGATGTTGGCACATGGTTTACAAATCAAACGGGCAGAAACAGCGCTGGAAAAGGGCTGACCCTGCATTCATCGCACCCGCACGGCCCTGGGGTTACTGATGGGAGGGGAGTATCTGGCAAATCTAGGGGGTTAAAAATGTATATATTTCTTTCCAGTCATCACTGGGGATGGTGGAAAGGAACGTAAACCCTCTCCAAAATCAAAATGTAGTTGTAGGGTGTTTATTAGGAAAACAAAGTGGCTTCAGTGGGAGGGATTTAACCAGGCTGGGGGGAGCTGGGGTGCAGATTTTGGGGCTGGCTCTCCCAGGGCAGCCTGTGGCCAAGCGCCCTGCTCGAGGGCCAGCAGCCCCACGGCCTTGGGCCACGATGCACGTCATCTCACAGAGTCCCCGGGGGATGTGGATATTGGGAGTATGTCAAAAAGGTCAGAAAATCTGGCAGGTCTCTCCCCGGATGACATCAGTTTTGGAAGAACTTCGTAGGAATCAAAATCCTGCTGGGGAGAAAGCAAACGTCTGCAGATCAGCAACTGCAGGGGAAGAAGAAACTCTTTCTGCAGGAGGGTTTTCTGGTTGCTGTACAAGTCACCCAGCGTGCCCAGGCCCCATCAGACACCCAGCTAATGCCTCCTAGTTGTTATCAGAGCGGCAGCAGCAGCTGCAGAGCTGCAGGTTGATGCCAAGTAGGATGTTCCTCCATCTCAGAGCCACAGGAGGTTTTCTTTCATAATTCTAATGGATCAGACCCTAAATCTGCTGTGTTTCCTTTAAAAAGCCGCTCACGCCGGAGGCTCTGATACCAGCAGCCTGGAGCAGTGAGCAGGCAGAGGAAGGAAACCGAGCAAGATCAAGTTCCCTTGCAGAACAATTTTATCAGCAATTTCTAAGCTGCTCTACCCTTCCCATGCCGAGAAGAGGCAGGTGCTCACAGTTTACTGTAAACCACAAGAGAAGTGTGAGACAACTCTTACTGTACTGGACCAAATGGATAGAAAATCTCCCTCCAGGACAAACATATTTCAAATAAACCTATCTTCAAGACACACCCTAGGTTTAGGAGAAAGCAGGTCCTATAAAGTAAGGGAGAGAAATTGTTTTCCTTGGCATTTTCCAATCCTTTTTGCCTCAGCTGCAAACAAGAGGAAAGCAAAACACACGTGTGGTCCCCAGGACGGCGGTCCGGAGAGAAGAGGGAAGGTTTGCAGGCTGGGGTTGGTGATGGGATGCCGCAGTGCTCTGGAGAGCCTCTCCAGTGCCACCCAGCATGAAACCAGCAGCTCACTGCAATCAACCAGAGCAAGGAGCACCAAGGTCCTCCTTTTAAAATAGGTACTGCAACACACAGAACAGGAAAGCCTTGGTAAAATGAGCAAAGCAAAGAATAGACAAACAAATAAAGCCATCAAAGAGAAAAGCGATTTATCCAAAAAAGCCCATCGTAAAAGAAGTATTGTCTCACTGCTGCTTTGCCCACTTGAAGTATATTACCTGACCTTGTCCAACAACCCTTAAAGCCCACAGGGTGCTTAAAATTGATTATTCCTTTAGTTTAAATACAGTGAGACTCCACAGGGCCAGTCATTCCAGAGAAATTAGGAACATTGGCAGTGAGATCCAACCTGTCCCGATAGCTAAACTTCAACGCAAAGCAACAGGTAACAGTCAGTCTGCTATTTGCTTTGCTTCTTTCCCAGAGCAAGATCTGACTAGTAACAGCTGCCTACTTTATGGCTGTCTCTTTTTATTACTTTATTCTCTCCTATGCCCCAACCTCCCCCCCTCCACCAAAAAAAAAGGAAAAAAAAAAAAAGAATGGCTAAAATTTACGGCTAGAAGAAACCGATTACTGTTGGCAAGTGAACTGAAGGGATCAATTGTTCCATACGGCAAAAGCCAAAGAACTCAGGGCTCTATTCACAAGAAAAGACTGATGTGCTAAAGGGCATGGAAATGCCACTTTTATTGTGTGGCGGAGAATTTTCACATTTGAATCCAAATTCCATAGGAAAGCGTGGTATGCAAGAGACCCAGCTAGAAGGGCTGGCCAGACGGCATGTGTGAGCAGGGAGCATGTGCGCGGGGAAAGCATAATACCCCGAGCACAAAGGTTCTGTGTTCATGTCCCCCCGGCACAATGTCAGGCTTTCACACAGGCAGGGAATTATGTGCAAAATGCCTGGAAGTCAGCACCAAACGTGCTCCGAAACGGGGAAAGCCGGGGCGATGTTCTCCCCCTTCCCCACCCAAGCGTGGACTGCTAGGTCCCATCGCTGGTGGGGATGCAGGACAACTTGGTCAACCTCACGGGAATCTCCGTTTTAAGGGTGGGGTAATAAAACCCTCACGTTTCTGCACTTCAGGAGAAGGAGTGGCAATTCCTGAGCAGAGAGGGCTACAGCCCTGTGCCCACAGATAGGAGCGGGGATGTGGGGCTGGATGAGCACAGGCATGGGTTACGGCACGTCGGGAGAAGTCATCGGAGGTAGGACGTGAAGAAATACGAGACCTTTGGCTCGAGGACAGGCATGCGAAGTGTTTATGTATTTGTACAGTGGGGCATGTCGATAGAGCAGTGAAGCACGATGGATCCAAAGAAGCCAATTCAAGCTGTATTTTTGGAGGCACATCCAAGACAGGTCCCGATGGGGAAGGGGAGGGCTGGGGGCACGCCTTGGCCATCTCAGCCCCACGTGCCACGCTCGCTGGGTACCATCCCCAAAGGCTCTCAGTGCTGGGTGCCACACAGAAAGCAGGAACAGATGACACCTGCTCAACACCCAGGACAGCTATTAATTACCAGCTGATTTGGCACTTTCCAACAGACAGCTGTACAAGAGCGGAGAGGCAGATGGGAATTTTGCTTTACAGTTTTTCAAGCAGAAAATGGGACCAAATTTAATAAAACCTCCAATGACAGGTAGGTACCTCACTCCCCAAAGAGCCTTGGAAATTGCAGCCCTTGCTCAATTAAGCGGGGGGAAAAAAAAAAAAAAGAATGCTTCAGAAAAGCCAAGTACAAATTTTTCTAAAGCAAATGCCAAAGTTGAGAATTTCCCAGGTTTTGTTTTGGGATGCTCTGCCTGCGGGGAACCCGAAACTCAGGACACACAAACGTTTATGCATTTAGAAGGAGGCTCGTGGCTAAATTTGGGCAAAGGTTTGTGAACTGGGTGGGGGGGAGAAAGGCACTGGGAATGACTTCAGCCTGTGCTCGCGCGGAGCCGAAGGTCAGTGTGAGCAGCACAGCTCCCATCTGGGGTGGCGCGGTGGGAGCGGGCGGTATGGATGGCTCTCTGGCCGGCTGACAGCACAGATGTACCACAGCTTTTAGCCTGTGACTAATTTTAACAAGCTGCTCGCACGGTTACAAAAGGCAGATCTGTTGGCATTTTTACTTTCAACCACCTGGTCCCGACAAACATCTTCTCCAGATAGCACATATGTCATGAGGCTGGACTCGGGAGACGTGCAAGGCTGAGAGGAGTTTAAAGCCCAAGGATGGAGGCAGGGGCTGGAAGTGGTCATGGCCAGGATGTCCCACCAAAGAGCATGGGTCAGCAAAACCGACAGCAGTCAACGGGCTGAAAGAAGGCAACGTTCATCAGAAGAGGTGAAACTTTTATAGGACAAATGATGCGGTTGGACAGGTCTGTTGCTCCTGATGGACACACAGTGCCTTCACCAGGCGTGGACTGGAGCAAGAAAACCAACAGTGCATTGACATAAACCTTGCACCGATTCCTGTCTTTGCTGGGTCCATCCCTATTTAAATGCCAGAACGAGAGACACAGCTTGAGAGGGAAACAGCCCAGAAGATGACACAGGCTTGACCCTTTGAAAGATAACATGTTGAACAGTTTTCCTAAATGGTTTCTGTTTAAAATCGGTCCCTCTGTGTTAAAGTCAGCAGGGGAGGACACAGCTACAGAGATGTTGTGCTTTCAGGGGTAATCCTGGATTGGTTTAAACTCTCAAGCTGGATGCCATTAGGCACTGCTGGGATCCCTTGGGCAAGGCTGCTCTTTTTCCATGAGATCTGAGGGACCTAAATACGCAGCAATGACTGCTTCAGTTCTCCTTTCCTCATCCCACAGTAATGTCCACCACCAAAATTCAGGGAGGGAGGACTGGCATGAGTTAGTGTTTGAAACGAAGATGGACAAAGTCAAGCAACATGACTAAGCACAAAGATAACAAAGGAGCTACTAACGCAGTCTCCATCCCTTGACATCTTCACTGGCAGGACATTTTGGAATAAGAGCTATTGGGCTCATTGCCAGGGTGACTGGGTAAATCCCATGATTCATGAAATGTAAACTTCCAGTTGTTGATCTTGTGATAGTCTCTGCCCTTAAAACTAATCCAGCTGTTCACAGAAGTTTCTTCTTGTTTCCTGGAGCCTGGTACAACGAGGGAGATGAAGTGCAGGAAAATACAAGAGGATAATGTCAAACTGATGGGGCCACGTCTTGACTAATTCATAGGTCTCCTTGCAGATGGGGATGGTGAGAGACTGCTGAAAAGCTGGTCTTTGATCAAATGAGGGAAGGGAGGAGGACACCAAGTGGTGCAGAAACTATCACAATGAAATCACTTTTTCTGCCTTTTAGGAGGATGAAGCTGGTTCTTCTCTCTGCATCTATAATTAATTTACTTCGGGTCGGGTGAGGAAGAGTGGAAGTGGGACAGCCCTGGCAATCTGCAGACCCATTCTCCTGTTAAAACGTGTCCTGGCTCACAAAGCTGAACTGTTGCTCCAGCTCATTTTTGGGCTACACTAGAGCCATTTTCAAACTTCAGAATAAACCAAAAAGTAAAACAAGTGAACAACATTCCAAGAGCTTATGTGTCAGATCAGCTGAAACACCGGGTCCCTCCTCCCCAGAAAGTGTTTCATATTTTTACTGCAGCGTTACCAAAATGGGTCTCCGCTGACCTATTACATAAAGCTCATAGTCAAAACCAGCCCATTATGAAGTTTCTGCCCACAGTCTCACCCCCAAAAAGGGTCGATCAGGAGTTTCAACAGTTGGTAAAATGCTCAATTTCAATTGCCTACACAACACACAAACTCTTCACAGCTTGCTTTAAACTAGTCGTGGGACAGCAGAGAGGAATGAGAAGGATTTGAAAAGACGGAGATTTAGGAACAAATGATAATTTATGTCTTCCAGAAAATGCAAGTCAAACCTTGCCTGTTCTGGCCCTTCAGCACTCCTGTTGGGAACAGGATATGTGTTTAGCATATCTCCAAGGTATTCTCATATGAACATGACAACCGGGTGCCTACTGTGAGGACAGCTATAACAAATCACCCACATTCTTTTCAAGCCAACGCTGCAATTGTTCTTCTCGTCGGATCATCTGGCTTCAGTGTGGGCTCCCTTCAATTTCTAACACGGAAAGTATTTCCAATAGTTGACAGATGTCTTTCCTCGCTTTACACTCCTTTCTTACCCTCGTCAGTGTTAGCCTTACAGGAAATACCGAGTTAATTGGAAAGATTAGGGAAGGTCTCCTACAGCTATCAGAGGAGAAAGTGGGAGCAGACAGAATGAAGTAAAGGGAGAATAATTTCTTTAACGTTTTATTTTAGTATTAGATTTTAAATATTAACAGCCAGAGGAAGGAAGGGCTCTAAAATTATGTTGGATGTTTGTTATCACTCAGCACAAAGCAAAGTGATCTCTCTCATAATAATTTTAAACTAGTAGTTTAATTCCTTGCCCAAGTATAGAAGACATTTTCCAAGAAGCAAACATTTGTAAACACTTACTAGAAATATGATTTGATCATGCTGTGCAATACTACAGGGTACGGTCCAGCTCACTAGTTTATCCCACACACAAACCTCAGGTTTTTTCCTTTTAATTTCTCTCCTGTGGAAGATGTAATATTCATTCTCAGCAGCAAAAAACACCAAAAGAAACACACAGAGGAATTTTGGAGCATGCAGATAATGAAAATTTCTATGGAAATTGTCTCCCATGAGCTCATTGGATTTGGAAGGAGGTAGGGTTTGATGCCAAGATTTCTAAAGGACAAGAAATCCTCCCAAAGGATCCAGGAGTGGGATTCAGGTTTTCACCTCCACCTCCTCTCCTCTATTTCGTAGACAAAGTGAATATCCTAGCACTGGTACCAGTTTGATCTGGAGTCTGATCTGCTCTGATTTACAGGCTACATTCAAGTGTTAGTTGTCAGAGGTTCCAAAGACTTTTCTCCTGAAAGGATGCAAAACACACCCTCAGTTCTAATTATTTTCCTAAATGTACTGGGGCCATCTAAGCTGCTTGGACAGCAGGAGCCTACAGTCGTAACAGAGGTATCTAAGCACCACCGAGCTAAATATATTACTCCTTTGGTAATGCTGCTCTTGCAGTAAGACAAGCACAGTCCTCCTCAAAAAGAGGTTTGTAATCAGAAGGAGAAGGAGGAAAAATGGACAATCCTGTCCTGCAGAGACCAGCTGCAAAACCCCTGCGTGAGGGAAGCGCAAAGGAAAAAGCTCTGCAGGAGCGATGCTGAACATACAGCACTCGGCTCCTCAGGTCCACATGGGAGGACACAGAGAGCAGATGCAGCTGGAGCAGGGATATATGAACAGATAATAAATTAAAAGCAAAGGTTTTGTGTTTAGACCTAGATGAGGAAGCACAGACAATTAGCAAAGACATGGTAATTCAAGGTGCAAGTCAGTGACAGTAACTGCAGGGCCCTACAGTATCCCGGCAGGAAATCGCTTCATTAAGGTACAGGTCTCTGAGCTGTTACCACCATTACCACTGGTGGGGATAATTTGGGATAATTTTCAAGATCGGTATTATTTGTGTCATGCCAGTCGGCATTTATCCTGCAGGTCAAAACTCAGCACTCATTTAAAAGACATTTCAAAGCATTACCTGCTCAGGCATCTGGAAGTGCTTAGGCATGTGAACCTGTTTGCTATTTATGCTGCTTAACTGTTCCCATGTTAGAGTGTGATGGAAAGTTGGGTGATAGCAAAGAAAACAGTAAAGTGCAAGACCCAGAGCCTTTCCCAAGGCAGCTGGATGCTGAAAGTCCACTGGCGGCTTTGTTTGCTCTTAGGTTTCTCCTTAACTCATGCCTCAAGAGTCCTGGGGAGCAAATAACGGGACAAGGGAAGGAAAATGAAGAGTAGCCATGACTTCAGAGGAGGAGGTGCTCCGATGACATCAGCATAAAGACTGCCAAAATATGATGGAGAACAGGAGCATCCAGAAGGGAATCTGCAAGGAACAAGGCCTTAATAAAGGATGCCTCAGTTGAGGACACTGAACAGATGGGAATCCACTGAGAAGGATCTTCTGCCAGGAGCTATAAAGCCTGAAGAAAGCCCATGAGAATTGCAATGAAGGCCTGCAAGAATGCTTCATTAGAACTACTACACCGCCAAAAAAAAGTATAGACCTGCAAGTCATAGCAAAACTACCCTCAGCACATCCTGGGTAATTCTGACTTAAAGTTCAATGCAGTTTTGTGTTACTAGATCATACCTCCACATGCCACATGTGGTGGTTGGCAGAAGGAGAGATAAATTACAGCAGAAGGCAGGCCGTGATGTATAAAAGCTCCTAAACAGCCGCGCTCCAGAGGCAGGACTATCGCTTTGTGCCAACAAAGCAACAGCAATCAAAGTTCAGTGCTGACAAAGGCAAAGCTGCACACGCTGGAAGGTGCTCACATCACTGGATGGGGCAGAAAGGGCCTGATAGCATTAAAGTAGAAGGGACAGGGAAGTCCTCAGCTGAACTTACAGGCATGGCGAACATCTCCATCACAGACAGCAATACAGAGGTGAGCAGGGCTGTGCCACTCTGCCACAGGGCACTCCATCCCTGGAGGATGCAGGACAAGGAGGAGTTCAGAAAAGCTGGACAAACGCTGAGGCAAGAAAAAAGTTCTTCTCTGAAAAGCCAGTACAAGTTACCT
Source organism: Calidris pugnax (assembly GCF_001431845.1). Classification (NCBI taxonomy): domain Eukaryota; kingdom Metazoa; phylum Chordata; class Aves; order Charadriiformes; family Scolopacidae; genus Calidris; species Calidris pugnax. Next base: position 7,238,926 of record NW_015090880.1, read on the forward strand.
TAAAAGGAAACAAAAAAAAGAAGGAGACAACGGAATCCACTTTCTATTATTTGAAGAAAGCTGATTTCTCTTTTCCTTCTCCTGTGACTCCAGAACTACCAGAGTAAGACCAGTCCAGAGGACAGTAAAAGGCAGTTTCATGGGACTTCATCACTGGGACATGGAGACCGCGACTGTAAGATGTCACTGAAACCCCCTAGCTTCAGGAGACAACAGCAAATGAGATGTGTATGAATATCTTGAATTATTACCCAGGCCCTGGGCTGGGCACACATGCTTGTATATATAACAGAATTGTTCTAGAGAGCAGTTTTAGAGATATTATGCTGGGATCTGTCTGATGCAAAGTTTTACTGCCTTCCCCAGCAGCAGGACGGGTCCCCCATGGCAGAGGCAAGGGCATCGCTGGCCCAGCAGGCAGCAGATGTGGCAGCACCCAGCACCACGGTTTGACACTGCCCCAGTGACACACGTGTGGCAACGTGAGGACAGACACCTGCCAGCTCCCAAAGCCAACAAATTCCTGAGCCAGCGGCGGGAAAACAAACAAATACAACAATGACTTGCCCCAACAGCAACTCGGGGCAGGAGTCCCGGCTTGTCTGAAGTATCAATAAATTGTTCTTCAGAAGAGCATGAGGTTTATCTGCTCTAAGAACACCCACACAAATATTCAGGAGCGCATATTTCTCCCTGGCTTTGGAGTCATTTTAAAACTTTGCCCTGTCACCATCCCTAGGCTCGTAGCCCGTGGCAGTGCTCCCCTGCCAGTCTGCACCGCTCTGCATGCCACAATGTCCCCACGGGATCTTCTAGCCAAGGCACCCCTTGTCCCACATCTGGACCATTTTCCAGCCTGTGAATGGATGCAAGGTGCAGCCACTGCCCAGGAAATCTGGCAGCAGCCTGACCTGACACCAGGCTAAAAAAACCCTTCCATTTTCACCATTTAATACACATTAACATAATTTAAATTTCTAATGCGATGGTCTCTGCTTTCTTGTTTTGCTCCCCTCAAGCACTCCACGGGATAGTTGGTCTCTATTTTTCTTCACTGGGTCAGTTCTTTTGCTCTTGCTCTGCCACGGCTTATAATCAAATCTCAATTTTCCTTTGAATCCCATTTTGTAATTACCGTTGTTATCTAATTCTTTTCAGAGAAAGGAATGCCCCTTGGTCTTTAAATCACCTCAGATTTGTGACCTGACTTTAAATACGTTCAGCTGAAAGCCATTAGCAATTATTCAATTGCCTTTGCTGTAAAATGGCTTAAATTACTCAATTTTAGTCCGTTATTTGAAGAAAAAATATCAATTAAACCTTCAGGTTTAGAGAACTTATATTTATACATTAGAGGCATTTAACAGTATTTTGATTCTAATTTTTTCCACCAGCTTCAAGCAGAGGCCTTATTCAGAGTACAACTTTCCCAACCCATTGGAGACCACGCTGGGTCCAAGTGTGCCATGGACCTGAGATGATGCTGGGTCCAACAGCATGCCTGGGACCATGGCTCAGTTGAGAGCTGCAGAGCACATAACTCTGGGTCCGTGCCACGTGCCCTACCATGGAGCTGTGTACCCCCCACCATACAAAACTCCTTCAGCTCAGTCGTGCAGCAGGAGCCTTATCTAAGTCCACCAAACACTTTGACCCAATGCTGTTGGCAGCACAGATTGATCCTATGAAAATAAGAATGAAAAAAAAAAAGAACAACAGAAAAGGAAAAAAAAAAAAAGGAAAAAAGAAGGAAAAAAGCAAGAAGGAAAAAGAGAAGGGGAAAAAAAAAAAAAGAAGGAAAGATTTCAAATGAATGGTTTGGTGGCAACACTGAACAAGAGCACCATTTCTGCACACGCCTGTTCTCCCTGCTGCCTCTTGGCAGTGAACAGGGCTCAATTTTCTCCCCCTCTGCTCTGGATTTGACTATTCTTCAGGGCCTGGGATGTTGAAACGGTTAGGTCCTGGCCATTAAAATCATGGGTTGTACATAGCACACCCATCTGGCACTGGTCACAAGAAAGGGTGGCTGTAATTTTAATGCAATGAGTTTGATTTCATGAATTCAGTTTGTAATACCCCTAGGAAACCTTGAGCTGCATTTCGTCCCTATAATCCACAGGAACAGATATCAAAATTTGCCAAAAGAGGGAGCATTCCTTAAAAGCTTGGCATAGACTATCCCTCCTGGTGGAGGGTACACCGCTCCTGCCATCTCCATCCAGGGCAAAGCCTGTGAGGTTTTGCAACAGGGGGAGCTGATGAAAGCCTTCAGCCAGACACCATCATGACTACATCTTCCAGCTTGTTGCCATCACAGGGTACCAGGTCATTGTCCCATGAGCAAGCAAGCAAAGTGTGGTCTGCTCCCTCTAGTTGGGTGTGAGGGGGCATGGGCTGACCTGGGGACCACATTGTGTGTCTGGCACCCTGATGGAGACATCCAGGCACAAACGCACCCAGCTGGGGCTGGGTACAACTGTTTAGGGCAGGCAGAAGGCAATGCAGGCTGGATACAACTCCCTACATAAGGTTTTGGGCTACAGGCACCTTCTTTCGAAGATTTGCTCTGAAACCACACTTAGATAGTAACTTTCCCCTGGATCCATCTTCAATGCAGTCTGAAGGCAGAAATAGTCAGTACCCTGGTACAGAGCTGGTGTTAAATCTCTTTTGAAATGGAAGGACAGATCAAGTATGATGCCATGGCTGATGCCATCAGCAACACCATAAGAAACCATTGGCTCGCAAGCATCTACCTTCAAAACAGGGGGCCAAATTCAGATGTGGCTTCTAAGAGGCACTGATCAAAAGACATTAAATGTTCAGAAAGGGGGAACAAAAGTTTGCAAAGCGCAAACTTCCCCCACCTCCTCCCACCAACTCCATCTCTAGATATTTTCTTAACAGCATTTTCTGGGGCTGAGAGTCACTGCTGCAGAGGAGGCCATCGTGAATCCCTACAACGCAGTGGTGGTTTGGCAGCTTTATGATGTTTTACATCACTTTTGCAAAGAACACCATAGCTATAAAATTTGTAGTTTTCCTAAACCCCCAGAATCCATTTAATCAAAACAGTCCGGCGGCCGCACCGGGGCATTATGCAAGTGCATGGCTGCTGCTCCTTCGGCTGCCGGAGGAGGAATTTGCTGACAAGTCAAGATTAAACTTTCAGTTCCTTCTGCTCCCCCCCAGTCATTATGTGCCGTTAAGAAGAAATCTCAAGTTAATTAATTCAATCTCAGGAGAGGAAAATACACGCAGGATTTTCTTCAACGTGGTGCAGCGGCCGTGGAAGGGAAGTGGAAAACAGTTCATGTTCTTCAAAACTCCCTTCTCATCTTCCACTGCACAGGGCATTGTCAGAGGGTAGGTAGCCTTGTTGGAAAGCCTTTCACTTGAAATTAATTTTGCAGCCCCTGAATGGATTTGCACCATCAAACCCCTTGATTTCTCAGCTACTTTTTGTCGTGCATTTTGTTTTCTCCCTAGGAAATGCCTGTATTCACGGCCCATAACTTGGCAGGAACACCAGGAGCCGCACCTCACCTCCTTCCAAGCCAGAAACTGGTAGGCAGGCGATACAGCCCTATAAAACACAATTAACCTTTTCATTAAACAACAGCTCCCCGAGTGAAAACCAGGCCGTATTGAAAGGAATGAGACTGCTTTATGTTAACGGCGTGTCTCAAACCTTAAAATAAAATATTTGTGCTTACATAAATAGTTGGAAAGGTAAAAGTGTCATAACACTGGGTGTTTGTTATTGGAGCCGGAGCTTGCCTCCTGCCTGCAACAAAATGTCATAACAAAGCCTGCGTCGGGCTCGCTGCATTTACTCCTCACTGCAGTGTTTAAAAGTCAAAGACAATCCTGAGCTATAAACAGATTGCGTGATAGCTCATGCAAAGGCTCCTGTCAAAGTGGGAGCCTTATTTTAACATGCCATGGACCCAGGCGTCTCAGCTCTGCAAGCTTTGCACCCCCCCGCCCCAGACAATGCTGGGTCCAAGCAATCTATGGATCTGAGATGATGCGGGGTCCAGCCACACCATGAAACCAACAGCTCTGCATGCTTTGCATCACCCGAGATGATGCTGGGTGTCCTGCACGCTTGAGACCATGGCCCAGCTTGGGATCTGGACCACCATCGTCTCAGGTCTGTGGCACACTTGGGACCTGGAGTAGCATCGTCTCAGGTCCTTGGCACGCTTGGACCCAGCATTATCGTAGATGGTGCAAAGCTTGTGGAGCTGCTGGGTCCACATCATGGTTGAACCCAGCATCATCTCAGGTTCAGGTTTTCTCAGGTACAGCAAGATGGTTTGGCAGCATTTCAGCCTCAAACTCTATCGATCCCATGGCTGGGAGCAGTTTCAGCCACGCAGGGATTAATATAACTCAGGTGTGCTGCAGTGGGGCAGGGGATCTGCAGGGTCTTTGTGGATGGTCCCCACACCTCTAAGGAAGAGGAATCATGCTTTGATGGACCACGAGGTGGACCACACAGGGCTCCCTTGGTCTGCTTTGAAGTACCTCTGCCCCAATGGTTGCTCCAAGGCAAGGACCATCCCCAGCAGTTCACTGCCACCCACTTGCTTCCACCAACAGCGCACAGCCCCTGGGCTTGAGGACACCTGTGCCACGTCCTTGGTGCCTGTCCCCCTGGCTTCTACGCCTTGACCCACCCTGGTCATTCAAAGCCTGGATGAGAATCAAGGAGATATTTAGCCCTATATACTCAAGGCAGTAAAACCCCACCTGCATTCTGACGTGGTGTGACTGTGCAGAGGGCAGTTAAATTAAGAGACATCTATATCTGAGAAGTAGATTGGCATCATTTTTCTTTACAAATGCCTTAGGTAACCTGCAACTTATGACCTGCTTTGCTAGCACAGATAGCTACTGGTTGCTATCTCATGAAAGCTACATGCAAGTGGTCTTGGAGAGCAACTGGCACTTTCCATGAACCCCAAAGCAGGGACAGCCTGCACAGCTGTGCCTCACCACGCAGCAGAACCTGTCCTTGGGACCATGCCTGACCAATACACTTCTGCAGCTGGGAGCAGCCAAGAATTAACGTTGAGCATAAAGCAGCACAATTCCCCCAGAACAGCTGTAGAAATACTTAGCCTAAATTAAATAAGCATTACCATAGCAGCTAGGTGCTTATTTACAAATGAAGACCTCGAGGCTGCAGCCAGACCTGCTCGCTCCGGTCCCCACAGACCCCCAGAGCCAGGGCAGAAGGTTTGCAGGTTTTGCATGGGGACAGGAATGGATGATAGAATGGAGGGTCAGGGTTGTAGGTCATACTGCCCTCTCCATAGCTTTCTAGGGTCACTCAAGAGGTGGGCAATGGTCACCAGGTCTCCAAAAGTTAGGAGATCTTTCCCAGACAGGCTGAGCCTGTGGCAGAAGCCACCCTGCTGCCCAAAGGCTAATGCTGTGAGAGGGGCTGGTGTCTTTGCATGAGCAGCCCCGTGGAGAGGGAGGTCCTCCCTGAGCCAAGGCATTTCTCTGTCAACCACAAGAGACCTTCTCTCCTGGGCAAGGAGGTCACCCTTGTACCTGCACCCAAGGACTGTCCCCTCTCCAGCTCCATCTGTCTCAGGGACCCTGCTCTGCTCCAGCAGCTCCAGACCTACTCAACCTCGCAGATACTTTCCCACGTCCTTTTCCCATTGGAAAGGACTTTCCCATTCCCTTTTCCCAATATATGCCCTTGGCATGCATTTTCAGAGGCAGGTGTTTATCCGGAGGCTCTTAAATCCACACAAAAGCCCCTTAAATCGCCTGATTTCCAGAACCCCTGCCCACTCAGCAATCTGCTCCAGTCCCTGGAGAGGCATCAATCGTGGGCAGCGAGGATCCGTGGTGGAGCGAGACCCCGCGGCTGCAAACCCTCCCTTCAGGAAAGCCCCCGTGTGTTTAGTTGCCCAGCGTGGCCTGCAGCTGCCCCACATAGACCTGTTTGCCGAGCCCCCCGGCACACGTGGGGCTGTGGGCTCATCTCTGGAGAAGGTGAAGGCGGGCAGGAGCAGACACACAGTTCCGAGACATCGGGGGAACAAGCCGAGGTTTCTGTTGCCCTTTCCCTCCCCACAGGAATTCAGGGTCACGTTGTTCCCACCGGGTGAGGACTCCACAGCTGTCCTCCCACGGGGCTTCCCTGGTCCTGAAAACCTGCCTCCCTGAAGCAGTGCTTCAAAGGGCTTCTCTCCTCACCGCCTGCCTGGCAAAGAGCAGAGGAGCTGGGAGCCAGCAATCCCAGGCTCCAGACCATCGTTAAATGTCCCCTGAGGGACCAGAGGGGAACACAGATGCACGGGAACACTGATGGGTGAAGGACTTTCCTGTTAACCAAGCTCGGTTCCCACCTCCCCATTGCATCACCTCGTTCCTTGAGGTTTAGTCAGTGCAAGGCTTCTGGCACAGCATCCGGGGGGCTCGGGGGGAGCCCCGGGGGCAGACGCAGGTGGGCAGCGCAGGTGGGGCTGGGGGTGCCAGCAGCAGCCGGCTCGGGCGGGCAGGGAGCCATCACCCCTATCACACTGGAATCAAACCTTCTTCTGAGAAGCACCTCGATTCCAGCAAGCTGGCACCTTCTTATGGAAAAATGTGCTTGGAAGCTCTCCAGCCATCGTGGCTGCAGAGAGTAACTGATAACCCTGCTGCCAGCCAGATACCCCAGGATCATCCTTCTTCCTCCCCACTGGAGAAGGACGTTTCAGACCCCGTCCCCTCCTGGTCCAGCCTTTCAGTGCCTTCAAATTCTCAAAAGAAATTCCTGCGCAGCCAGAAGATTTTACCACTTTGTTCTCAGAATATCATAATATTTTCTTTTTTAATTAAATCACATTCCCCATCTGCCTTGCATACATGTTTTGGGTAGTCTACTTTTGCCAAACATAAGGTCAACATCCATGCTACTAACTTTCTATAAAAGCATACTAATGCTAGAACACTGTTTTATCTAAAACCGATGTCTGTTCACAATTTTGACCGCACCCAGACTAGGGCTATGTGACTTCACTGCCCAGTTCCCATCAAGAGCCTTTTAACATGAGTATGCTCATTTAGCAGCATACATTGTCCTGCTTTCTTCATTAGCAAACTCAAACCTCACAAGAATTATTTATAGTCTTTCCGTAACAATGATCAACTTGCAGAGAGGGGTTGCTGTGTTTGATTTGAGCTGTAAGCAAATAAGCAGGGTTCTCCCAGATTTTAGTTTTAAAGCTCCAGAATTGACTGAAATTTAGGGGATTCAAGAGCAAAAAGTTAAAGCAAGGGTATTAATAAGGGTGGCTGAAGGAGAGACAGCCTGAGAAAGCAAATCCCAACCTGCAGCACACAGACCAAGAAAAGAAAGTCTGTACAGTTGGTCTGAAAGACAAACCACATAAATATACATATAGCAGAGCTTCTGCAATAAATGCACTAAAATGCAACAACCCACAGTACTTCTGCAGGCTTCTCGTCCAGAGTTTCCAACCTTTTCCAAGGGAGGTTGTAACGTCCAACTCTCTCATTTTACAGAACCGAAGCACAAAGATTAATAATTCATACCAGCTTCCATCTACATCCTGCAGTATGGGAAAGACACAAATAAGCATACATCGGCCAGTGCATTACACAAGTCCAGAAGCTCTATTTGATTCACAGGGGAAGGACTTTGGACAAGAGCTCACCCATTCCCATGCTGTTGGGAAGCACAGTGCTTTCCCTCCCCATCCTGAAACTGATCAAAAGCCTGCACTCAGCTATAAATCTGGACTAAGATCTGCAAGGCCAAATCAAGATAAGCACAAAGCAGAATGCCTGCAAGTATAAACTCATCTTCTTCAAAGCATTTCAGGCCCCAGCTGCAAATTGGTTTATTCCGAGAACAAATTGTTGCTCAACTACTTGGAAGCAGTCTTCACAAAACTTCAGGCTAAGCATCTTTGATTGAAAAGAACATAATATCACTGATAAATAATATCACGTGAGATCACAGGAGGAGGCCTCAACTCCCCCAAAAGTGAGATAATCAACGGCAAGACATGTTCTATCACTTGCTCCTCCATACCAGCCAATAAGTTGCCCAAGAGCCTTCGCTGTGGTATTGTACAGAGTGTCCTTCTTCCTCTGTGCAACTCATAACAACCTTCCTCCTCCAAGATAAACTCACGCTAGAGAAGGACAAATAATCTGTCTCTGCTAACAGAGGGTTGGCTGGCCAAGGAATTTGGGGTGAGCTTCAAGGATGCCCAGAAAAAAAAAATATCCTGTCAATATTAAATCCTGTCCTTGCCAAGGACAGCACAGCCACATCTCAAGTACTTAACTCCCTTTGGGAAAGGAAGTGTTCCAGAAGAACAACTCAGGTCATCTGCAAATTCACCCTCCTAGTGCAGCTGGTGGAACTCCGGCCTCAGTACCAGAAATGGTGAGACCCTCCTGAGCGCCCGCCACCTCCCACCTGCACAGGAGTGACTCTGCTTGGGCAAGACGAGAGGTGGAGACCATGTCTCTTCTCCTATTGTTCCACTCAGTGTTGTTCACTGGCATTGTTTGAATGTGTGTGTTTGGAGAACCATGGAGCTGTGCAGTCAGATGGCATGATATTCTCACAGGTTATTGTCCTATTTTTCCTTTTATTTTTTCCTACAGACTTAGAGAATTGCAGAAAGAATATTTTCCCTCCAACATTCTCAGTTTTTTTAGGTGAGCAAACAAGTGTCAAACCTGTTCCTAAAAACCGGCCATCTCTTTCCTTCTCTTCCATTCCACACAGGGAGGGGTGTGTGAGAAGGAAGGATAGACAGAACAAGGGAGGACCACGGGGGGTGAAGAAGGGCCAGGAAAAGACAAAGCGAGAAGGCAAGAAAATAAATGGAAACACATGAGGTAAAACAGCCCTCACTTCATCACTAGACAGCTCAGCAGGGTCACAGATGACATGAGGAACAAGCCCAGCAACCTCAACAAAATGCTGTCCAGGTTGTGTTAAGACAAGAGACTTCCCCTGGAGCCCATCAAGAACTTGAGTTGGCCAGCACATTGGGTTGTTCAGAGATGGTGGTGCTGCTTGGGGGATTGCTCAGCACGTCCCCCCGCAACATGTCCCCTGCGGAGAGGAGTATAGAGCAGATGCTTGTGCTTGCACAGACCCCCTGTGCTTGCAGCAGGTCCACACACCAGGGCTTTGTGCAGCTCGACATCTGAGTCAACACAGCTGGGCTCAGTCCGGTGACTCCTGGGCAGCAGAGGACCGTCCTGCAGGGACTCACCTTTCGGCAGATGTAGAAGATAAGCGATTTGCAGGCAGGACTGCAGCTGAAGGACCAGTCCCAAAAGTCAACGCTTATCCTTGTGTTTTGCTGCTTGATTTTTTTAACAAAGAAAACGCATGAGGCCATCTCTTTAGGGATCGGGCTACAGAAGCTCTATGGAGCAGCAGAGCATCATCTCCCTGAAAACACTTTCTTGTTTATCAGGTAAATGAGAGACACAACGGGGCTGCATGGCCCACAGCCCCTCTCCCCTTGGTGTCCATGCAAGGGGCAAGAGCTTCATCCACCTGCACTGGATTAGTCTTTTGCATGTTGACCTCATCATGGCTCTCCTGCTCTGCCTTTGAAGTTGCTCTGCGGAATCAAATCTAGTGAGGTCCGTACCTGGGCTGAAAAATATATGTCCCAGGGGCGCTTTCTCAGCCGTCCTGGCTTTCACTAACCAAGCTTCTCCACTGTCCTTTTTTCACACCCATTAAACAGCACCAAAGGGAGCTGGCAATACATTTTCCTTTGCCCTTCTTTTTTGTGCTCCTCATTGATGAATGGCTAAAGCAGATGCACAGTTGTCTTTGAAGGCTCTGGCGGATGAGCATGTTGAATCAATGATGGATTGGACCAAATGAATCACAGTGTGGGAGAAAGCACGAGGCAATGATTTCTAAGTGGCCTCCACATCTTTACACTTCAGAACTTGCTTTAAAAGCCTGTTTTCTTCTTTTTATCTGGTTCCAGTTTCTGCAGTGCCTTTGCATATGTTGAGGGAGGTAGGGGGGAAGGAGGGGAACCTTTACATATAAACAGAAGATTCCACTTCTCCGTCAGACAATAATGAAGCATTGTCATTTAGGGAGTTCAAATAGCTGGGAAACCACTTCAAGGCCATGCAAAACAACTGGGTAGCATCAGAAAGAGCAGCAGTTGGCAAACTGAGCGGCAGAGTTTAAAACTCCAGTATAGCAAACTAGCAAAAAAACCCCACAGCTGGTTCAGTGGCCTACCTCCCCTCTCTGGGACACAAGAGCTGCTTCAGAAAGTAACTTTAATGAAACAACATATTTAGGATACGGTGAATTGCCAGAGATTACCGGATATGTAACTGCTGCTGCTCGTTCCCAACTGAAACCCCGCGAGCTCAGCCAAGTCCCACATGTCCCTATCCGCAGCAAGCGGGAGGTCTCCAATACCCATTTAGAGCATCAATCATTTCCAGCTTGGCTGCTCTTGGGCCCTCCCTGTGACTGATGACATGATTGTGCTCATCACACAGATGTTTTTCTCCCCACAGATACACCAGGGTGGATATAGGAAATCAAAGCCATCGATTTTGTGGTGCTGCTGGATTAGCAGTGCTGGGCATAGGAGAGTGGCAGAGCTTGTGGAAAAAGGAAACTGCCTTTTTGGGCTGACGGCAGACAAGAGGGAGAAGAACACACACTTTCAGGCTCAGACATCTGTTAAAAATCCCAGCAAAACCCATACCCCAGGCTGGGCACCAGGTTTTATGGTCAAACAACAAGCCACGCGCGTTCACCTGCAGGTCTCCACCACGTGATCCTGCAAAGGCACTTTGTCCCCAGATAACACTACCACGGGGAGGACGCTGGTGGCTGATCTCTGCCTGGGGAGAGGTCTTCCCACACGCAAGCCTCTGTGGGATCTGCTTTATGATACAGCTCGGGACGATGCCACATGTGGAAATATAAGTGGAAGCTTGTGCTGAGCACAGAATTTGGAAAGCCTCTTTGCCTAACCAGAGCTAAACAGGAGCCAAGGACAGCCTGGTTTGACTTCCTTTATTCTGGATACCCCACGTGAAGCTCCTGCAGGGGCATGGAGAGGCTGCGGCAGGGGTGCTGGCACCAGTGCCACCTCTGGGATGGGCTCACCGGCAAGGGTTGGCACCAATGGGAGAAGGACCAACTGGAAGCTGCTCCTGTGGCCCTTACCAGAGACACAGTCTCAGTAGAAAGCAGAGAAAAGGCTCCCAGAGGTGTATGAAAGGCTTATTCCTCCAGCGTACTTGACCCCAGCATCATCACATACCACCCAATCACACTTGCATAGGAGCTGCCCATCCACCTGCAGCACCATTATCACTGTGCACCCCCCTGGCTGCCTCCTCGCCAGCAGGACCAGCCAGGGACAAATCCTTCTGCTCCAGAAATAGCAGATTTGGATGCATAAACTCCTCTGGAAGAGACAGTATTGCCTCGAGTAAGCCACTGCCCTGACCCCTGCTCCCCAGCAAACAGCAAGTGCCGGCGCCATGGGAGGGCCAGATCCAGCTGCAGCTTCCCAATAAATATCCCAAATCTCCCTGGCCTGGCAAAGAGGGCTCTGGAAAACGCCTACTGCTCTTTTACACAGGCAGTGGTATTTATGAAGTGCTATGAGGTTTGGAAGTATTATTTTATCCACGGTCCATGGAAGTAGGGACGAGCTGAAACACGAATTGCTCGCGACTTTTCCAGCGTAACACCAAGTTCACAATTAACACAGTGGAAAGGGCTGTATGAGCCTGTCTGTGGCCAGAGGACGGTACTGCAGACTCCACCACAAAGGGAAATGTGTGAAATAGAGGTGCTTAGGACAAAGGGAAGTCTGTTAAAGTAAGAAAAGCCTGAATAAACAGTTTTTCCCCCCCCAATACCACTTTCAACTTCATCCAGCCAGAGCTTAAAGATAAAAAAACAAGGAGCTGCTGGTTTTCCAGCAGTGGAAAGGCAGCCGGTGGCTTCAGGGATGTGTTTATTAAGCATCACACTCGCACAACGGATCCAATGGGGACTCGGGTCCCGTGAGGCCAACGCAGTCAAGTTCTCACAGGGGTTAAGGCTTCCTTGCGTTGCAGACCCCTCAGACATGTGAAGGGAAATGAAAGCTCTGCAGCAGGAACCCCCCCAGGAGCACACTTTCCCTCAGTAGCTCCACAGACACAGAGACCAGTGTGGGGATGGGACAGGGATGCTGCGAGCCGCACACCCTGGGTGAAGCCCTGTAAAACGTGATATCCCTGTCCCAAGGGAGCATTTACAGCCACCCCCTGTCACGTTTGTCACCGGTTCTCAGTGCTTTCAGATGGACATACAGTAACCCAGCGGGGTGCAGCCTCTGCTCAGCAACACCCGGCCTACAGAGCACCCCGCGCTTTGAAGTTTTCCTCTTCCAACAAGAGCACGGGTTGGTACGAGAGCTCACATACTTATTAGGAGGTGAAGATGATTAATTGCCTCTCCCCCCAGCCCTTTTCCCTCCGAGGGGGAGCTCCTCAACGTTGTCTCGCTGACAGTGATTTTTCAGGACCATATGGCACTTCCACATCCCATTAGTAACGCGCCTGCTGCACCCTGTCCGCTCCGCGCTGAGTTTCATCTTTCACTGGGTTGGGGAACATGAAATACCAAAGCCCTGCACGAAAACTTCAAGGTCAGAAAGTTTAGGGAAATAATGTTGCGTGAAAAAAAAACCACAGACTTCTTTTCTGCCATCAACGGTGCCAGCGTCACACGGCACCACCGTTCCTGCTGAGGGCCACCAACTTCACCCAGAGAAGGGTCCCATCTCCAAAAAGACCTTACAGTGGTGCGATGCTGAGATGCCTAACAGAGACCCAGCTCTCCCTGGCCAAAGGGGGCGGATTTTCTCTGTCATTACAACGTACTTTCGTAAAAGCAACTGAAACCCTACTTTTGGCTTTCCTCCCTCCACCCCCACATTACAGAGTTTCCCCTGTGGCACGCAGGGACATTTTTGCTCTTTCTGGGACTGGCGGGAATGGCAGGGAATGTGCCCCAATGTACACAGTCCCGGGGAGAAGAGAACCTGCAGGCTTCGTGGCCAGACACAGCATGGTGAGGCAGTGCCAAGGTGACTGATGCTGCCAAGCTACAGCTGCAGTAACGGGTAGATCTAAATTAAAACGGCCTCAAGTAATTCAGATTGTTGCTTTTTGCTCAGATGGCTTTTTCACTTCATGCAATTTGTCATTTCGGGTCTCCAAGCCCCTCTAATGGTCCGGCACTGCTCGGAGGAGGTGCCTTGGTGGAGGAACCTGACCATGGCTGTTAGAGAGGGCATCACCGAAAGCGAATTCACAGCAGAAGCAATTCCTGCTCCAGGCCAGCCCCAGAGAGCACCACGGGGACTCCTCCTGGCTCGCTTGCAGCAGAGCAAAGCACCTTTTGAAGCGGGGCACCCCGCTGAGGAGGGTGCTCTGGTCCCGGTGGCCGGTGCGTGACAGAAGCCAAACCCCGCGGGGGAGCGGGCTGTGCTCCAGCCAGCACCACCGCAGGGAAACACACACGCTCCCTCCCTTAATCCGCACGGAACAGCCCCCCCTTGGCAGGCGGCGTGGAAAATGCCAGCCCTCGCAGATATGGTCTCCAAGGAGGACAGTTTCCAAAACCTAAAGCAAAGCAGGAGCGGCTGCCCCAGAGGCCGGGGCGACCGGGGGCCAGCACCCACCTTCCCATCAGCTGGCAGCTCCCGGCAGCAGGGGGCTGTGACACACGGGTCCCAACACAGCAGGCACTTGCCCTGCAAGGGTTTTGCTCTCTTATCGCATCTCTGGATGCTGTTTTTGCAGGAGAAAGAAGTCCAGCCAACTGAGAAATAAATAAATACAAAACCCAAGCAGAGCGCAGCTTCCAAATGACATTATTTTACCCAATCATTCAGTTCCCATCACAGAAGGGAGTTTTTTTCCAGGGAGGAAGCAGTTCTTCAGCTCAGCTCCATCCTCAGTCTCCCCTGCCCAGAAGCCAGGAACCACCATGGCCAGAAAGAGCCACCAGCAGTGGTTGCCACCAGCTCTGGGATCCATGTCTCAGAGCATCTCTGCAACCCCAGCAAGCATGGACTCAGGACTGCTATGCCAAGGCCAACCCAAGGACCCAAGTTGGGATCTGTACCAGGATCTCTACCCCATGCTCACCAGGAAAGCCCATGATTTCTGCTCCGGTGGACAAGGAGGTGGGATCCTTCTCCTGCTGGACACCTGCCAACAGGCAGAGACCCCTCTGCCATGATGTTCCTGGCCCCTCTGTGAGGGAGGCTGGGAAAACCCTTCCTCAAGGACCTTCAGAGCCATGTAAGGGGAAAAAAAGAGCAAGGGGAAACCAGATCCCCACTGAACTGCAGAAGAAGATCCCCGTCACCGAGCCCCATGCCCACAGGACACGTACCTTCCCCAGCCCCGCGAACATGCCAGCAAACCTTGCCGCTGTCTATCTAATGTATTCCATATGGAGCGTGCACCTCCGAAACATTACTTAAAATGGGAATAAATCCTTCACAAGACCTCTGCATGACAGATACCACTTGATTGAATTGCCAAGCGAGGAACTTTTATTTTAAGGAAAAATCCACAATTAACCTATTGTCACTCCGCAGCAGGGGGAAGCATTAAACTGTATATGTCTGCTTTCCAGCCAAGTCCAAAAGGTTTATCCACAAGCCCTTCTTAGCAAATCTCCTCTGCAAGTTCTTTTGATACCTTATGGATTTGTTAAACATTTATAACATGAAAGTGAGAATACTATACACACTGCCCTGGCATAAATCATAGGTCTGATTCTCTGTATACACTGGCAATGGGAAGGGGACCTGGAAGGAGTAACAGGGTTCTAGGCTGCAAGGTGAATAATTGGAGAGGTTTCCCTCATCCCTCCATCCAGCACTAAATGCACACAAAGATATTATGAGGAGCTGGTCCTCCCCCAACCTCCCCAGTTTTTCAAGTTTTACACCTGGGGAAAGAAGAATGAGCAATCACTGTTAGACATTGGCGAGGTGAGTGCACAGGACATTTAAGAAGTGGAAAAACATCTGTTTAGTCCAGATAGAAACCAGATGGAGGTGAGGGGGAGGTGGAGGATGGAGAAACAGTCAAGAGGAAAAACAGAAACGCGGTCAGGAAGAAGGCTGCAGAAGAGAAGCTTCCAGGAGGCAGAAGTCTTACCCCACAGAAACCTGCACCTCCTTCTTGGGGTGGTGGGCAAATGGCTTGGACATGGCTCTTGCTCACAGCACAAGGGGTTGGAGGCCACTTGAAGAGGCTGATTTTGGAAACTCAGATGCTATCTGGCCACCCAGGATGCCCCATGGCCACCAACACTGGGGATGGCACTTCACAGGTCACACTGGTGGGGAGGATGGCAGACATTGCTCGTTTCAAGCCACCATAGAGCCACAGACCTCCCTGGGGGTCTCCAGCTCCCCAGCTCTGCCCTCCAAAACACCCCAGTGGTGCCTGGACCAAAGACACTTCCTCCAAGGGGTGCATAAGATGCCTTCCACTGCAAGTATAGGATTTTAAAAAGGTCATTTGGCACTATTCCCTCTTTATCCTCACGTTCACAACAGCAATCAAGTGCTTCTCTTCTGCCATAGCACAGCTTGTTCTAGGGCTTTCAGATACACCAGTGTAGAGCTTTTATGGTTGTAGTAGGGGCAGTAAATGAAATTAATGCCTGGCAGACAGGGTGCAGCAAGCAAGATCTAAAAGGGTATGGCACAAGGCCATGGCAAGGGCACGTAGACATTTTGGGAAATGGTTGTAGTACTCTCAGGCAGAGAACAGCAACTAACTTCAGCAAGAGGGCTGGAAATCCCCCCAAGCTGAACTGCAGGGATGCTGGGGAGAAACATCATTGCAACACCAGGGACACATTATCTGTGGATGCGTTTGCAATGCTGACAGCCAGGTTGGAAAGATCAGTAAAACAGGACAGTGAGATGCGCTGCGAAAGTCACCCCCAATCTAATAAACTCTGCGTCTTCCTGGATTTTTGTCGGACTTCACTCTCAGATTCCACTTTGGCTGGTAGAGTGGATTAAAAAAAAAATATTTTTTTTAAGCTGTAAAAGACCTCTCCAACAGTATCAAATGCTAGAACTGATGAGCAGTTTCCTTACTATAAAATATTTTCCCACAGAAAAAAAAAATTGTCAAAACACACTTTTTTGCAGGAAACATTTAGTCTTGAGGCCATTCTGACCTGTTTTTTAAATCCAGGTGAAGTATCCTGTTTCAGGAGAGTGCCAAAATTGAATTTTCATGTTGCTGTTCAAAATGCATCCATTCCCAAAGTTGCAAGGAGGATCAAAATAACTCCCTCCTTACCCCAAAACAAGACCCAAGTGTTTGAACTTGGTCACTATGCAATATAAGAATTACATTGTTGAAAGGTCTCTAAAACATTGCCAGTTTGGAAAAACTATTTCCCACTCCATTTAATAAAAAATGCATTACAAATGCCCTCAAGCTACCTCTTAGCTTGATGAAATGCTTTGCACGAATAGAGAATGCCCAGAAATCATTTGCAAAAAGGTGAGAGCAAACAAGCCCTCTTCTGACCAGGTCCTGCAGGAAAAAAAGTAGGAGTACAGGACTGGATCAGGGAGAAGGAAGGATCGGTGACCGAAGCAGCCAAAAACACAGATGGAAGGAAGGAAGAAGAACATAGAGGTACTCCAGAAGATGAGCAGACCATGCTCATGCAAAGCCTAATTCCAGCCTGCTGCAGCCAACCACTGGTGCCCCTGCAGGCAGGACACCTGGAGAGGTGGCTTTCGGACTGTGCTTTTGGACCACGAGCTGGGCAGAAAAAATCAGAGTTCCCCAATTTTGCAATCTCTAACAAGAGCTCACCCTACCTAAACCCTACCTAAACCCAAGCACGTCCCTGCTCTCGTGGAGTCCTTCACTGCAGACTCAATGCAGCTGTGCATTTATGCCTTTTTTTTTTTTTTTTTTAACTTCTTTACAGGGTCTCATCTCTGCCCCGCTCCCTGTTTGCACAAAATCCATGGAAACCCTGCTGTCCTGGAGCCCGCTACACGTACAGAGCTCTTCTCCCGCCAGCTTCCTCTCCGGCCGGCTCCCAATTTGTCTGCAAACCACAAGTTTAATTGGAGTTGGCAAGTGTTTTGACTTCAAAAAACGTCTGCAACACCTGGAAAACAAGGCTCAGGTTTAAGAGTAGGGGTGGGTGTGGGGGGAGGAAACGGGATGACATCCAACAGCTATTGTCACGCTCTGGGCTGCCTGCGCTCAGCTGCCTGAAAAAGAAGGAATCAGTAGCTGCGGGGTCTGGTGAGTGAGGGAGACCCGCAGGCACATACACAACTCTGCCTTCCTCCAGCTTCCAATACCAAAGCAGGCTTTTGAGGTCATTTTAAAACTAGTTAAAAACGCCTTTTGCACAAAAAAAAAAAAAAAAAAAAAAAAAGAGACACACCCTAAAATGTTTTTTTAGAAAATTAATTCCAAGAACTAGGAAAAGATGGTGATGTGCCATTCCGAGCCAAAACCAGAGACCATGAAGCAAACAAAATGATCTAGCAGCTAAGGGCAGCGGATGGGAAAGACTGTTCTGCTCAAGGATGCTTCTGGGGGGGATACAGACTCCCCCCATGGGCTCCTTCAGCATCCTCACAAGCTAGACAGTCAGTTTGGATCAAATCCACAGCGGCGCAAGCCTGCACGCTCCATTATCCTGCAAGACGTGAGTTCCAGCTGTCTGGACACCAGCTTTACAGTCCCCTCTGCTACAGTTTGTGGTGCTTTAGGACAAGAGGTGTGTAAAAGAGCCCGCTGGTTGTTGTGGATGGAGGTGTGCCCCTGGGAAGGTGTGCCCCGAGGGTCTGCCCTCCTGGGTTTCAGAAACTTTATCTGAAAGGCTTCAGTGCCCGCTGCTTGTTTGACCTGTTGCAGGAAGGGAAGTAACAGAGCCAGCTCCCATCAGAGCTGTGAGTGTAGAGTTGGACATCCAGTTTTCTACTTTTTATGCAAAAAAATATGGTTATGACCAAGTTTTGCTGAGTCTTTGAACGGCAGAGGGTGGAGCTGATTTCCCCTCACTGGTACGTTCTTGCAATTCTGATCAGTGGTGTTCTGCCAGTTACCGTGGCCTTTCTCACCAGCAAGGTACAGCTGAAAACCCATTCCTCTCCCACAGCTTTGGGGATCACCCTTAGAAAAGATCCAAAACAAGATAAAACTGCTATGATGCAGAAAAATTCCACGGTAGCGCTATGTTTTAGAACATTACATAGACCTGAGAAGAACATAACCCCCATTCGCCAGCTTCCCCCACCTTTTATTTTCAGGTATTACATTGTTGAAAGCCCTACTTATTTTTTCAGAAGTTCAATTTATCTTCATTTAATGAATATGTAGATAAAGAGCACAGAAAATTTCAAAGTCTGATACCAAAGAGGTGAATTGGCCATTTCTGCAAGCCTTTCATTCAAGCCATTTATCAAGCCTTTAATAACAGGCACTAACATATGAGAAATGTTAACAGAAAATGAATGTTAAAAAAGTAAATGCTTTGCAAGGTGCTCCAACTACAGCCCCAGAGATCAGTCTGATTCGTGTAACAGATTTCCTTCCCTTTCAGGGAACCAATAACTTTTGCATCCTTGCTGCAAAAGGATACAGACAGCTACATTTTCCCAGTACAAAAGCAACGCACGCAACTAGAAATCAAGAGGCTGTTTTATTTTTACCCCATACCTAAACACATTGCATCCCATCCTTTTTTTTAACTTCTTGTGTACATACACTTTTTAAGCTGTTCAGTATTACATTGAGTGACTTGCTTAAACCTGGGCAAATTCTTCTGAGCCAGATGTTGGAAAAAACCCCATCTGGAAAATGTGAGTGATAATTAAGATTGTGACACTGGCATGATTGCCACGTGAAGGGATAGACAGTTTTGTTCATTAAAAAAAAAAATATCTCAAGAACTTATGCAAGCAAGAGCAAGTATAACAAAAGCATGCACTGAGCTGTCTCCTATTAACAGCGCAGATCAAATGAGCCAATGCAACTGCTTCTGCTTTGCCTAAATAAATGCCTGGATCAGTCATCAAAGTAGGATTGTTTTCCACAATACACTTCCTTGAGCAACCCAGATAGCCTTTGTGTTGGC
The DNA here is from genome assembly GCF_001431845.1 of Calidris pugnax. Lineage (NCBI taxonomy): Eukaryota > Metazoa > Chordata > Aves > Charadriiformes > Scolopacidae > Calidris > Calidris pugnax. Next base: position 7,258,148 of record NW_015090880.1, read on the forward strand.
CCCAGTAATGATGTAATGGGAAAAACTTACAGGCATTCTGTCAAAGCCATGCAGATTGCTCAAAATACTATTTCCCAAGGCTCCAGCTTTGCAGGTGCGGACTCAGCAGCCATCAAGACTTGCTATGATTAATGACTTTTTCCAACGTGTTGCCTTACATTAATACAGAGAGCTAACTTTTATTAAATTATGAATGATCTATTAGAGGATTCTAATCACCTGCAGGCTGCCATATGTAAGGAAGCTGTCGAAACCCATGCAATCCGGGTATCTCAGAGGCAAGCCAGTCTGAGCTTTGTATTACCTATATGCATGGTGGTTCTTACAGATCTTCTGCCTGTTTGCCTTCTGCCCAGGAAGGCATTTAGGACAACTACTACTCCAATCTCAAAGCCATCAGCCAAAGAGCCAAGAGGAAACCATCAGTCCTTACAGAAAGCACCTGAAAACGCCCTGGACACTGGAACCAGCAACCCCTCCTGAGCACATCCAAAACCAGGCAGCAGAGAAGGTATCTGAAGTCCCAAAGAAACACCTCACACAGAGGTACCAGTTCAAACAATGCAGTAGCTCAGATAGAGTCACCCAGCCATTACTAGTCACAATTGGAGGTGAACAAAACAAAACAGCACTTGATAAAAAATCATTTCACAAGAGAAACAATTCTCATTCACTTACCCCTCATGTTGTAGCTGGGGATGACCACAGATATCCCAAGTGTCACGAGGCTCAAAAGCACCCAACACATTCCAGAGGCATTCCCTTCTGTCTGAAACAAGGGCAAATCCTAGGACCAAGAACAAGGAATCATCTGAAGTACAGTCCTGGTATTTCTGGCAAAACAGCCAGCAAGGTCATCATGCGAAAAAATAGCATCCATTGCCTGCCATTTCACCCTCAAGAATCCTTTGAAGGATAGAAGCTTAGGGCAGTGTGTGTGGTGCCTGGGACGTGAGATTGGCAGTTGATAACTTGCAGCTGATTTTCTCCCCACAGGTGTTGCCCATCTGGAAAAGCCAGGGAGCCACAGCACACAGACACCCTGTAAACCCCATAAATGCTGGGCAGAGCAGACTGTACCTCTACCACAGACAGCCCTGGTTCAAAGGGAGGGGTTCCACAGCCAAGGTCTTGTGTATCATCAGATGGTGCTGATGGAGTGGAAGGGAAGGAGCTCAGCTCCTCTTCCTCCTCCCAGCAAGCTCGTGCTCGTCTGTGTCAGCAGGGAGCCTGTGCCCAGGGGATGTGGCTATTTACTGCATTGCTGCCAGCTGGGTTCAGTGACTGCAAACACCTCTTCAAGCAGGAAGCAAGAGTTGTATTTTTTCTCTTTTCCCACCTCCTTATCTGATGTTTCTGTCCGATGTTGCCTGTTGTCTAAGCTGTCTTCAACAAGAACCCACTCTCAGTGCCCTGGGAGCAGATGATGTTGCCCTAGCTAGGTGAGGGAGGTGGTAGCTATGGCCTTATCTTCGGGGTGCCTGATTATGGATCTTCCAAAACACTAGAGATGCCGTTCTTGCCCAGGGTAACCAGAACAAAGAGGCTCTGGCCAATTGGGATGGAAGGGGAGTTATTTAGCCCTTCTGAAGAAAAGTATGGAACCTGAAGTGCAAGAGAAATCCTGGTTGAATTTAGCTCCTCTCTGGAGCAGCATAGTTGTGAGGCTAAAAGCTCTATGTAGTTTTCTTTAATCTGAGAGACAAATTACATCATGCTGGGGAGGAGGTTTTGATGGGTTTGGGGGGTTTTGAAGTTGTTTTTTTTAAAGTTGGGTGGTAGGGTGCATGAGGCATCTTTTGCCTCATCACACAGTGCTGCCTCCAGATCACAAGTTGGTAATGGATTCAACCACACTACTCCTGTGTGATCTCTTACATTACAGTGTGCCTTACTGCCAAGTTGATGGAAAACTCATCTCAAAGGCAAAAGGAATGTAATCCTCCCGGGATAAAACAGAAATGCTCTTTATGCATCCCTGCGACTTCCCATGGTCCCTCACATCTTGTGGGGAGATGAAGATGCATGAGAGACGTATGTCACCAGAGACACACAGATCTTATACAAATCTCAAACATCCACCACTCATCTGTGGATGAAGTTGTCCAACTACTGAAATGCTGGCATAGTGATGCCAGAGAGTCACTCATATGCCACAGCAAGCTCTGAGAGAAGTTTGAGACAGATCCCATCTACTTGTTTTCCCCCTGTTTCTAATTAGTTATGGCACTGGCATAAAACAGGATCCGTGTCTCTTAAGTCTTCATCTGCTCCTCCTTATTCCCACATGAAGTCATAATCCTTCGTGTCATCCCAACTGTGCACTATGGAAGTGATTTAGGATTTCTTGAAATGGAGGATAATGACTTCAGGTATTGAATACATGGAATAACTGTGGAGGCAAACAACGCTTGTGTCACACACTGGTGGTAAGAAGCACATGCGTTAGCAGAGGGAGACAGGGAGGGAGACAGGGTGATGTATCCACAGAAGAATTTGAAGAACAATCATGAGATTTTACACATGGCAGATGTCTAAGATATTTTGAGAGATTCTTCTCAGAGCCTCTAAGCCACAGCAGGGCCCTGCCACATATTTTGTTCTTCATATAATGATGCTCTGCCATTTGTATTGCACTATTGATGCACTCCTGGGTGGTACCAGCAGGATAAGAAGTGTGGTTAATAGTTGGTTTCAAGGGCCAAGCAGAAATATCAGTCTGCAGTTCAGTCCCAAGCCAAGAACGAAGCACTTAATAGCAAGGAAGCAGATTGCTTTTCTAAACAAGGGATCAAAGTATAATGAAGCAGCGGACAAATCCTAATATCTTCCAGCCAGATGAAGCAGTAAGAGGCAGTTTGGTAGTAATAGCCCATGGTAATCACAGAGGCAGTAACTGAGTACCAATAAAAGTTGTCACAAGGTGTCTTGCCCCATTTCCAGTGTGGATAAAAATCAAGTACAACAGTTGGAAAAAACTAGCTCTGACCTGCAAGGCAGCGCTTGCTTGCCAGATCCTTCCAAAGCCTGGCTGCTGTGGTCATTCTGCAATCATCTTCCTTTAATTGTTATATGGGATCTGGACCTTTGAGAACAGCCATAATTTGTGCTACTTTAAGCTAAATTTGCCTAGAAAATACTCCCAGACAGAGACCACCCTTGCTGATGACGCCCTTCATCTGTAGAATAAAGTCTTGACAGTGAGCTAGTAAATAAATACGCGGCTTAAACAGCTTTTTGAGAGGGCACCCTGCACTCACTCCATTTTGGGGTTTTCCTTATCAATGCCCTGAGCCCATAGAGGTGTGGATTGTTTTAGGGGGGAGGTGGTGGTGGTGAGTTACCTTCATTTGCTCTGAAAGTCACTGGAAGTCAACAGCCATCAGCAAGGAAATACAAGCTTTACTCTGTTTTGGAGCCCGTTACTTTTATTAAGCAAGCTGGTGGCTCATTTTCCCGCTTACATAGAGGCAAAGGTTGGTGGTGAAATAAAGCATTTACTATTTTTCAGATGCACCTGAAGTCTCTTGCCCTTTCTGGAGGAGGCTTGTCCAAAGTGAAGAAAGTCTTGATTTAAAGCACCCCTATCTGAAAGAGAAGTTAAACTTCTCCTCCTCTGATATTTCTAAACCTTTTTTTATTATTCTCCAAGCAGAGGCAGGTGGCTCCTATTTTATCTGTAGCTGGATCCCAGCTGCCTTGCTCCACTTGCATGATTTCATCTAACACATTCCTCTGGGGCTGCAAGAACTTCACGCTTCCATCTCAGCCTAGAGGTGATAGCAACGAAAAGAAGTTACACCATGTAATTATAGTTATTATGCCAGTTAATAGAGCTCTTCGTAGCATAAACACTGTTAGCGCTAGTCACTGTCGGGAATAGCTGTGTCTCCAGCTCTGCTCTTGCTGTCGGAGGCTCGGCACAGATCTGAGTCCAAGCTCAGATCTGAAGAGCAAACCCTGATACCTGCCAGCTCGTGCACAGGGCCAAGTCTCTCCCTGGGCTTGGAGAATCTTCTGGATTTTGGATCTTGAGCGTGATTAGGGAAGAGTGATGTTGTGCCGAAATGTGTGATCCAAGCAGAGAGACGGTGTTCAGACTTCAGGTCTACCAGCTTTCTTCCTGCTCTTGGAGTTAGTCCATGGCCTTGTCTACAAAAACATGCTTTTAAGCAGTTGAATGTAAACTTCAGGTTCGAGTACCACAGGTCTACACCCAAACCGTCTGTCTTGTAGTGTATTTTGCCAATCCAAATGGCAGGCAATATTCTAGCGCTAACAGTCTGCTTTCTCTCCCCCTTCTGTTTTGACAGTAAATTGCTCTCGTGCTTTTCTGACGGTACACTTTTTAAAAGGAGGACATAAATAAACACATATTTATACGAAAGTTTTAAAACAACTCCTTCAAGAGAGAAAAACAAAAGAATCAGAGATGGCAACATTGTGACAGAACATGGATTTAGTTAATTGGATCTAGCTCTTTTGCACCATCTTTTGCTAACTGCCTGTGCCAGTCCCAGGCTGGGAAAGCAATTTAACTCATTGCCTGTGAAAAATGAAATGACAGCAGCTACTTGAGTGACTGCTCACGTTAACAAAGCATGATCTGTTCTTGATCAAAGCCTTTATGTTCCAGGAGGACCAGAGTTCAAGCGCCTGGTCTCTGATTTTAAGAGAAGAAAAGGCTTATGTGTCATTGCAAGGCAAACTTTCTGGAGTTTGAGCCCGAGCTAAACTTTCATGTCAGCACTGCCAGTGACCCCATCCTGAAGCTTGACTTGATCATCTCTTCCTTTAGTTCTCACTGTCATACGCTGCCTCCTGCTAAGCTGAATCGGCTTCACCCATTACAGCAGTGAGAAGTGATGTTATCATTAGTCATTGCTGCTAGGCACTTTTGGATCACGTCATACATCTCACAGGTTGTTCCAACAAAACGAGCTCTGAGGAGCAGGGTTGGGATCCAAGAGAGACAGAGACCAGCGTTGGGTGGCAAGATGCCATAAAATTGTCCTTGCAGATCTGGTGGAACCAGATAAACCAATAAACCTCTGGAATGCTGATGCTTTGGTTGATCTGGTCACACCAGAGAAACCATCTCTTGCAACTTGGATGCCAGGAGTCAAACCATTGCAGCTTGCCATGAGCAACCGATACCAAAGACCACTGTTAGCTATGTATAAATGTGTCTGTTGCTGTGCTGAATAATCACTGTGATCTTGTGCACTCCCCACAACATACCTCCTTTAACCTTTTTAAGCATTTATCACCATTACAATATTGATTGACACATCAACGCACCAGGGTGACGATATAAGGGGTTGTAGCCATGGGTTTCAGATGTTTTACAAACCTCAGCACCATCAGTGTTGGGTAGAAAGCCATCATGAGCATTAATAGAAGAAGACAAACTTTGTTACGGAGAGATTTGTGGCCCTGCAGATAGAAGTGCCAAGGTGGAGTGAAGGAAAATTGTGAAAGGTAAGGATGGTCAACACGAGCTAAGGTCCATGCTTTTCTGCTTCACTGCCTCCAACCTTCATCCTGCCCCAGGAGAAGTCAAACACATCCCTCACGAAGCCTGGCAGGATTGCTATTGTTGTCCACCCAGCGTGTCACCTCTGCTGGGGTACCCTGCAGCCCCACCAGGGCTCCTGTTCAACGCCAGGTCTTGCTCTGAAAGCTGAAGCATTCGTGAAAAGTGACTGTAGATCCCAGATGGTTAAAAGTTATTTAGAAGGTCTAGTTTGCAAATCAAAATACAGGGATATAGTTTTGCAGGAACCAAGAGACAGAAAATAAGTTCATGTTGAAGATGAAGGGTGCCCTGTGTTCAGGGCTCGTATGAGTTCCTGGCTGTGCCCCAGGTGCACAGGGTCACCTAAGGTGAGTCATCTGGGGCTCCGGTTCCCCAGCTGTAAAACAGGGATAATACTTCTGTTCTCACCTCAGTTTGTCTTCTCTGTTTAGATTTCAAGCTCCTCAGGGCTGTGTCTTGCTACATGTATGTACAGTTCCTCGCTTAATAGAGTCATGATCCAAACTGAAGCCTCCAGGCGCTCCCGTATATTATATCATTACTAATTTCACAAGAGGTTGCAATCAAATTCCTTTATCGGGCAAAAAAAAAATCCTAGAAAAGAATAAAGCAAGTTATTAAAAACTGAGGAACATTTTTTTCTGAAGTGGAAATATTGGTACTTTGTCCCAAAATGTATAAAATATGTATTGCAATTAAATTCTCTATTGGCAAATTGCTCTACAATTAAAAAACACAGAAGCTTGAGTGAGGCAATTAGAATAATAGTAGCGTGTTAATTATAGCTTGATGGATTCTGCATGCTGTCAGCAATTACCTTCCAAGTGTGCACTTCTGAACCGGCTCCAAATCCGCAAAAAGACACCGGCAGAATTAGAAATATCTTCCTTGTTGGCATGCCTTTGCCGTTTTAAAATTTGTTTTCATAAATACTTTTGTAAGCTATTTAATTAGATTTAATGAGGTTCGAGGAAGAAACATCCTCCATGCTGTACACAGACTCCTCTCTAGCAAAGGCACTGAAACAGTCTCATTTCCTACCCACTGCCCTTGATGAATTATTTTCCGTGCACGGTGATTTTGTGCAAAGGTGAGGTGATTTGGCCCGGTTTCCAGGAGAGCTGCTTTTAGACACCTTTTTTTAAGGTTATCTAAGGCTTTAGGATCTCTCTCGCCATGGGAAACCCCATGGCCGGGCTCTGGTCCTTGTCATGGGGCCGGGGAACAGCAGAGGGGCTTTGGGGACGGGCACTGTGATGGCAGTCGCATGGTGCGAGGTGAGGGTCCTGCCTGGAACAGGTGAGACGAAATTAGTGGGGTTTGAGGTCAGGGGTTGTAAGAATTAATTGTTAAAATGAATTAAAAAGCTTGGGTGTCAAATTTGAAACTACTGGAAAATAAAGGAATATTTTTTATTTTCATTGTTATTTTCATTTTTTGCCCCACCCCTCCATGAAAGAGCCTTAAACTTTGGGTTTCTCACATTGAAGAACTAAAAGACTTTATTTTTTTTTTTAAATTTGCCATATATTTGTATAAACCTACACTATCTTCTGCAATACATCTACCCTTCCTGCCTTAGATTCCCTCCCCAGGGACAGGAGTGCTTGCTTTTAGTTTGCAAACAGCTTTCAAACAAATTGGGGAGGGCTAAACGTAAGCCATCCTCCTGTTTTCTCCAGTTCTGAAGGCTGTGTGTGACTGGGGGAAAGCAGCCATCCCAGCCCACACCAGTAAGCACCAGCCCGGCTCGGCACACGGGGCGGTTGGTCCCTGGGAAGGTGTGACTCCGTGGGATGGGATGCCTCAAAGTCCTGTTCACCCCAGCGCTGAGCGGGAAGAAGCTCTTGCAGAGACCGAGCTTTTTCCCTTTATCGTTAATCTCTGCAATCTGATACGTTCAATGCTGTCCCAAAGGCCAAACAGTTGCTGCGCAGGTGGGCTGCTGAGAGTAAATAGGGAAGAAAAGAGAAATGCTATGCCAGTAGTATCTAATGCTGCTTCCTGAGGTGTATGGTTGAGCTTTCAGGAGGGTGCGTGTGCTGAAATCATAAACTCTTCATCAAGATCTTGCCCCCACCAACAAACCCAGTTTCTACATAGAATCATAGAATGGTTAGAGTTGGAAGGGATCTTAAAGATCACTGAGTTCCAACCCCCCTGCCCTGGGCAGGGACACCTCCCACCAGACCATGTTGCTCAAAGCCCCATCCAGCCTGGTCTTGAACCCCTCCAGGGATGGGGCAGCCACAGCTTCTCTGGGCAACCTGGGCCAGGCTCTCACCACCCTCACAGCAAATTTATTTCTGGTATTTAATCTAAGTCTCCCCTCTTCCAATTGAAAACCGTTACCCCTTGTCCTGTCCCTACACTTCCTGACAGAGTCCCTCTCCAGCTCTCCTGTAGCTCCCTTCAGGTACTGGAAGGCTGCTATAAGGTCTCCCCGGAGCCTTCTCTTCTCCAGGCTGAACAACCCCAGCTCTCTCAGCCTGTCTTCACAGCAGAGGTGCTTCATCCCTCTGATCATCTTCCATGGCCCTCAAGAGAGTGTCTTGATTGCTGCATGCGGCAGGTAGCTGGCTACCTAACCCAGAGTATCCCTGGGCATTATGTCTGATTAAGTTAATTACTCCATTGCCAAATCTGTAAGAAAACTAGAAGAAAAAGAGAATGGGCAGGAGAAGAGAAAATCCTCATCCAGAGTGATAGCTTCCAAAACCATGTCTTCTCTCACACCTTCCCTCAAATCATCAAAGTAGCATTTCATCCCCGTGATGGCCAGTGCTGTAAGGTCTTCTCCCAGTTTGGGAGCACAGGCAGGAATACTGAAGCCCAGCCTTAAAAAAGCCCCAACTCTTGGTCACTCTGAAAGGCTGGCGTTTCCATCCCTTAGCACAGCGCACCCCCTTCTCCCCACGTCACTCCCGGTGCGAGGCCGGGCTGACCCCAGGGGTTAAACCCCATCATTCCCACCCGCCATGGGGGTACTGAGTGTCCTCCCCAAAATGCTGTGCAGGCCACGTTCAAACTTGACCGATGCCAGCTGGACGCTCACCACTAAGCTCAGGAGCAGCCCCTAAATTGAGTCTCCGGAGGGTATCGATGCTCTAAGATTAATTTTGCCCGTAATGATCTTGCCGCAGCCATCTAATGAGTCATGCTTCGGCCCGTGGGGGACCGTGCGCTCCCTTACGTCTGGTGTGTGCTGGGATTTCAGAAGCACCGGGTAAATTCGGGAAGCGGGAACAGCCGCTTGGGTTCGCTCCCAAACCCGCCTGAGTAATTAATCCACCCCTGCGACTGGCTCGTGGCGGGACACAGGCACCCCACGCTTCGTGGCGTCCGCGGATGGGCACCCCGGGGGAGCCCCCAGGCTCCGGCAGACCGTCCGCGTCTCCGGGAGAGAGATTTTGAAGCAGCTTTCCCCGCGGCGGAGCGGCGGGCGCGGCCCCTTTAAGAGGGGCAGCGCGCGGAGCGGAGCGGGGAGCGGGGGGGCGACGGCCGCCCGCGTTCACACCTGGAGTGGGAAAGGGAGGCGGGGCCCCGCCGCCCCTGATTGACGGGCCGCCGGCATCAATGGGACGCCGCGGCGCCGCTCCGGGGCGGTGGGAAGGGGGGGAGCTGCCGGCCAATAGCGGCCCGCGCGGGACAGCCGGAGGACGGCCGCCAGCCAATGGGAGGGCGGGGGGGGGGGGG